>NC_048600.1:59028601-59328601 GCF_003668045.3 Cricetulus griseus
GGGTCCTCCTTGTTTACCTAGCTTCACTAGAGCTTTGGATTTTAATCTGGTTATCCTTTGCTTTACATCTAATATCCACATATGAGTGAATACATGCCGTGTTTGTCTTTCTGAGTCTGGATTACCTCACTCACAATGTTTTTCTTTTTTTTTTCTAGTTCTGTTCATTTGCTTGAAAATTTCATGAGGTCATCATTTTTTTTTGGAGGACCCCAGCTAAAACTACTAGCAATAGTAGAGAGGATGCCTGAACTGACCTACCCCTATAATCAGATTGATGAATACCCAAAAAAATCATCACAGAGCCCTCATCCAGTAATTGATGGAAACAGATGCAGAGATCCACAGCCAAGAACCAGGCCAAATTCTGGGAATCAGGTTGAAGAGAGTGAGATGGGAATATATGAGACAGCTGAACCAAGCTTGGTTGAATTTGTGAGTGGGGAAATCTATGGATACAGAGGGCTGATGGTTCTTTCTTAACTCCCAAATAAAAGAGAGAGAGAGAGAGAGAGAGAGAGAGAGAGAGAGAGAGAGAGAGAGAGATTTGAGGCTGCTGTACTCATGATTGTACTCACAGAACCCTACTATAGTGCCAGGTACACAATCAGGTAAGTGTCAGGCCCAAAAGAAGCCCAAAGAAGATAGGATAAATGACTAACTGTTTCATTTATTAGTATACCAAAGCACATACTGACCTCCAGGTTCTCTCAGCCTCTGGCTGTACTATCCCTCATATCTACAATAAAAATCTTCCCTTCATTCCCCTTAACCACACCTTGGAGCAGCCATATCCTTGATTTACACCATAAATAACTCTTCAGGCTGGAGAACAGATGAATGGTAGAGCTTTTGTCTAGCATAGGTGAACTTTGGGTCTAATCATTAGCATCCAAAATTTAAAAAATGAAACGATATTGCAGGGTGGGACTTGAGAGGAAGAATTCCAGTTCTGCTCTGCTCTCTGTGGGCATGCTGCAAGTTACTGCTTCGCTCTAACTTCTCTGTATCCTTGCCTGTATAGGGTTGTTATGGGGCCTAACTATTAAGCCCTAGGCACTGTCTGGCAAGATACAAACATTCTGAATATGTTAGCTACTGGAATTAGGTTAACCTTCATGGTCTGACCCCTGAGTTGCCTCATGCCATTGTTAGGGGAAGTTTCTGTCTCAGAAACTGACAGAGCCATGTCATTTTTGCTAATTTCAGTATACAAGGCTTGATACAAAAAAAAAAAAAATAGCACTGGGTAAGTGATTCCCAGGACCATCTGTGTTACAGGCCTCAGCTTGACTAGAACCAAAAAGACTCAAGTATGGAACTTTGATTGCCCAGGTGAGCAGTGCTGAACTGTTGCCAAATTGTTTAGATCACTTGTCCGTGGCCACAGAGGTAGGAGTGCTTTCTGGATCCCCACCCCAACCCTTTCAACCTGCTGCTCCTTTTCAATCAGACCTTTTTGGGTTTTATATATAAGAAGCCCAGTGCACCCTGGTATCTTTCCATTAGTACCTGGGCAGCCTCAGGGCCCAGAGTCACAGATGGTTACAAAGAAGAAAAGCCATGTGACTCCCCTCTGCCATGGGAGGAAACACATGCACCATTTGTCACCTGCTCACACCAGACTGCAGTTCCCCTTTCCTGGACCTCATTCTCTTACATTTTGGGTTGTGAGCCTAGCCTTTAACAGCTGAGCCATCTCTCCAGCCCTCATTCTCATAAATGTCTCAAACAACATTGTCCCCATCAACTGTCTCCACCTCCTGTTTTGGAATTCCCATATCTCAGAAAGCCACTTACTTAGTCCTTTCCCCTTCTGTGCATGGTTTAGCTAAGGACAATGCCTATTCTTCCTACCTGCCCTCTTTCTATTTTATTAGCATGACAAAGGGTGGCCTTGTGTGACAGATGGCACTGAGGGACTCAAACACCGGATGTGTAACAGTCCCAGCTTCTCTGTTGGCTCGATACATTTTCCATGGCAAGTTGATTTTATGCTCTGAACCTCTGCTTCCTAGAGCGTAAAGTGAGCAGGGCTATATCTAGCCCTGGCTGGATTGTGAAGACTAGGTGAGAAAATGCGCACAAAGCACACACACAGTGTTCGGTCTGTGGGAAGCACACTTGAAAAAACTAGCTATTGTGTTTTCTCATCCAAATACCTCATCGTCAAGTATCAGCTTAGACATCTCTCCAGCGCTTCCCTGACCACATACTCCAAAGAGCTGTGTGCTTCTAAAGCACAATGCCCAACCCTCAGAGTGCAGGCTCACTTCCTCTGTTTGGTGCCCTGGTGTTCTGAGCACACTACTCATGGGGACAGCACTCCTTCTAGCACAGAGCAAGTAATCACTAAAAATCTTATCAACTGAAAAGCAAGCAATTAGTTAAGCAGATAGCCAGATAGAGTCGAACTAATTATTAAAACGTTGCCATGAGATCAAGTATGATGGTCCATCCTAGCACTGAGAAGGCTAAGGCAGGAGGATAAAGAGTTTGAGGCTATCCTGGGCTACATAGAAATACCCTGCATCAAAGAAACCGAACAAAAATGTCACTGTATTGACATTGTAGATTCATTTGGTAACCAACTTCATGCATTTTTATGTTATTTAATCTCATTAAGAACTAATATGTATTAACCCACCTTCTATATGAAACATGACTTGACTCTTCTATCTGTTCCCTGAGGTAGAGGTGATTCAAGTCTCACTTTACACAGCAGGAAACAGATGACAAGAGAGCTGAGGTCATTTACCTATGAGCACCTGAGTATTGGAACAAGCAATGAGCCAAACCCATGACAAGTTCAGCTCCAGTGTCTGAACACCTTGCTGCCTCCCAATGGGACTGAGGATATGAAACTTCCTTTTTGCAAAATTTCTCCAGCATCCCTAGGATTCCCACATATCACTCCAAGCTTTTCATTGTTGCTCACACACCAAGCACACCTAGCTCCATAGAAAACCCCTGTATCCCTGTATCAGAGAAACCAAACAAATAGAAAACGCCTGTATCCCTGTATCAGAGAAAACAAACAAATAGAAAACCCTGTATCCCTGAATCAGAGAAAACAAACAAATAGAAAACAGACTAAATTTGTTAGTGACTGATCACAATCTACCTCATTTGAGTTTCTTTGACTTCCATGCCTCCTTAATAGCCCCAACTAAGTGTAATCTACTGGTGATGGTACCTGTTTCATGATTTTTCAATCACCCAAGATCTAAGAGGGCTATCTTTTTCTTGTTAAAGTAACATAAATAAAATGTATGCCAATTCATTATAACATAGTCAAGTTAAGGTATGAGCTCCCTCTAAAAGTTCCATCAAGAATAAATGAAGAGGCTGTTGTGATGCAATGGCTTGTAATCCCAGCTATTGCAGAGGTAGAGGCAGGAGGAACTCAAGTTCAAACCCAGTCGGAGAATTCAAGGCCAGCCTAAAAAATATAATGAGACTGTCTCAAAATAAAATTCATGGGGGGCTGGGAACTTAGTGGTAGAGTCCTTGCCTAGCACGTATAAGATCTTGAATTTAGGACCACAATGACGATGGTGGTGATTATGATGACATAGATGATGATGACAACAATGATGATGATGATGACCATTTAAAAAGAGAAAATAATAATAATAATAATAATAATAATAATAATAATAATAGTACAGATAAATAAGATTATTTTCAGGACAATATGTCATAATGTCCTGTTTATTAAATGGGACTTTATTTAATCTCAAAAAACAGACACTCAATTGTGTGTCCCACATCACTAGTCTTGAGAGAAGAGGTTTATATTGTCGGCCCTGATTTGGGGTGAAACCAGCTCTCCCCTGGAGAATCCTCTACACTCCAGGAGAGTGAAGTACTTTGTTGGATGGTGGTCTAACATCCCATAAATACAGGCACACACCTGATTATTTAATCAGAGTTTGTTGTGTGGGTGAAAGGTAGAAAGGAAAACTTCAGACAGTCCAGGAGAGGCCATTCCCTCACACCGGCACCCACACCCCCACCCCCACTCCCACTCCCTCTCCCCATACCAGCCACATGCACCTGCTGACTTTGCCTAATTCTAACCAGATCAGCTGTTCCCACATACCTCCCTAGTAAAGCATTTCTACACCTCAGCAGGTGGAGAGCCTAGGACACACCCGGTTCCTTCCGGTTCCCATTACACCCATTCCTTTCACTAGGATTAACCTAGAGAGGGAAACACTGGGTTTCCACATGCACACTGCCATGTCCATTTGGAGCATCTACTTTACCCTGCAGTCAGTCCAGTTGAGCAGGCCCAGGTGACCACTGGGATGATGAAACAGTTCTGGCTTCATTCCACACCCTCTGCCTTCCTCTCATGGGCTGAGAGAGGAAGTATGAGCAGACAGAAATATCCTCAGTCGCTGTCGGGGAGAAGGTTGGTTTGAAGACATCTTAATCCCTTTAAGAATGAAGCTAATTCTAGATGTTATTCAAAGCATTAAAGGAGCAAGCATAGGCTTGAAGGACATGTGAGAATCCGAGTGAGCTCATTTGGGGCAACACATGCTTCTCCTCACTCCTGTGCATCTCAGTAACAACCTGGTGACTTGTGTGGCAGGAAATGTTATATCAATTGCATTTGCAGTAGAATCAAGATCCACCTAGGTCTGCATCTAAAGCCTAAATTCCTAATTACTACCTTTTCTACGTGACTCATTTGCCTCTTCTTTCAGATATTTTGTTCAATAAGGAAAGTGACGTGCGGGACTAGGGAAATGCCTTCGTGTATAAAGTGCTTGCGATGCAAGCATGAAGAACTGGATTTGATCCCAAGACCCTAACTAAAACCTGGCACATCAGAATGTACCAGTAATTGTGGTGCTGGGGTGGTGGAAACAGGAGGATCACTGGCTAGCCAGTCCAGCCAAATTGGTCAGCTCTCCGTTCAAAAAACAAGATGGTGGGCTAGTGACATAGCTCAGTGGGGAAAGGTGACTACCTTTAAGCCTAACAACTTAAATTCAATCCCTGGGAGCCACATGGTAGAAGACAACCAATTCTAATATGTTGTTTAAAAAGGTGTGCATCTCTCTCTCTCTCTCTCTCTCTCTCTCTCTCTCTCTCTCTCTCTCTCTCCCTCCCTCCCCCCTTCTCTCTCTCTCACACACACACACACAAGAATCATCCAGTCCCACATTGACACATATACTCTTGATGTTTTCCCTGCGCTAGCATCTATATCTGTAAGGAGACAGGGGAAGTAGCAATCATAGTCTTAGGGCAGACACATCTCCTGTAAGTGGATGGGCTGAGGAGGAAGCTTTATTTCTCATAGTCCAATTACCCTATTTCTTCATTTTGTGTCAGCACTAACCATCAGGGTTACCTAGCTGACAACTATTACTCCCCATTGCTCACCTATTGCCACCTAATTGGCATACCCATTCCTCTGGGATTGGGACTCTATGCCCAGCTCAAGAGAAAACCCAACTTTCAGTGACTGTAAACACATTCTCCTTAGAGATATACAGGTCTCTCATTCTATCTATTGTCTATCTATCTATCTATCTATCTATCTATCTATCATCTATCATATATATATATATATGTATATATATATATGTATATATGGTACATATATACACATACATATATAATCACTACACAGCACAATCCCTAAATGGCATCCTGGAATCCTGGATAGTCTGTTATCTGGAGCCACAAAGCTGTCTATAGAGAGAATCTAGTTGGAAGCCCCAAGTCTCTAACTGATTCAGATGTGGAATCCATTCTGTTATCTTCCAGCAAAAGACTATTAGCCATGGATACACTATAGGACTGTGGATATGACAGTGGAAGGTTTATGTTCAAGAAAACTCTTGGAACTACATTTGAAACCTGGGTCATGATAGAACTCAAGCCTGGCCAGTTCTCACCCAGTAGATATAAAAGGATTTTCATATAACAAGATCCCACTTAGACAGCCAAATACATAATTATGTACAGGGGCTCAGGGGGCTCTAGAGGAACACACACCAAAATCTTGGTAATGTCTACTGCTAAGAATCCCTATATCAAAGCTTCAGCTTCTTATTCAAAGTATATTTTGGTTTGGGACTTTTGAAAATACCATGAATGCATGTCTTGTTCTGTATTATCTAAACACTAATGTTTTATAGCATACACAACTTATACTGTATTTGGCATGTATACTAGAAGCTTATAGCCATCTTCTGATAAGGGAAGAGGGTTTTGGATCCAAACATTCTTCCAATGATTCTCAGCTACTGGGGGGGAGGTGAGGTCTCTGCCACATCTTAATCTCCATGCTATTGGCCTGATAGCTTGGCATTCCTGCTCTGTGTCACCAGACCTCCCTCTCCCATAGGAGAACACCAGGGACCCATGGGGGCTGGATCTGCATGCGATCTGGGAGGAGCTGACAGATCTCTTCAGAGAATTCAGGTTAAAGGGTGTCAGTTGGCATCATCCTGGAGTCTGGTGGCCTTTGTCGAATGTCCAAAATGAGTGAGGGAACAGATGTCATATCAGTCAATGGGACTCAGGTGTGTGGAATGTCTCAAAATGTCAGTTGTAGTACCCACATAGAACTACCTGATACATCAGTGCCCTAGTTCAAAGGGGGAGCCCTGCAGCCCACTCCAGGTCTACTGAATGAGTCTCCTAGTTTGAGGTCTAGCAAGCTGAAATTTGTTGTCATATACAGATAGACTTTGAGAACTATTTCCCCTGTGGGTGAGCTGAACCAATCAAAATAGGCTCATGGGATGAGGTCAACTTTATCTTACTTGTCTTAGCTGCCTGGAGGCTCCAAGCCAAATGAGCTCAACCACAGTCAAGCAGCTTCATGAGGAAGCCTGCTTGGGAGCCTCACTGTTACTACTCACATCACACCCTTGTGTCTTCTGTTCCTCTAGCCATCTTTGACCTTGCCCTTGTGAGCCACCTAAAGCCCTCTAGGGACAGGGTGGGATAAAAATAAACAAACAAGTAAATAAAAAAATAAATAAATTAGGCAAAGGAGAGATTCTTCAGCCCCAGACTTCTTTGCTTGGTGCACACCATGAAATCCTTTTCATCTTCACAGCTGATCTAAGCTCAGAAACACTTACTAACCCTGCACAGCAGCTGTGAGGCTCAGCAAGGTTAGGTAGCTTGTCAAGAAGGTGCTGGATCCAGTTTTCAGAGAGACCAGAGACCATGACGTAATGTATTACCCATCACTCCTTGGGTGAGATGGGCAGAGGTGACCCTGAGCTTTGCATGTAGGATCAGCCTGACCAGCGCACTCAGTCATAGAGACTGTGACCACCCTCAGAGCTTTGCCATAACCAGCACATTATTATTTTTTTTACTGAGATTCTATGTTATCAATCATATAGCTCCAAAATTTTGAAGATGCTCTTATGAAAACATGAATAAAATGTTAGTCATCTGTGTGGGGGGGGATGGGATTAGCTCATGTTTGTGTATATTTGTAGGGGAAGGGTGTGAGGGCTCAGCTACAGCAATGCAATCACCCTAAATAGTCCCATGTCAATTTCATATCACCTTAGCTGTTTAATACCCTCTAGTGATTGATTGGGGGCATTTCAAACTTTATTTCCGACAGATACACATGCACACCCAAGTTGTTACATATTTAAATATTTATTATAACAATCAAATTCAGGAACCACAGAAAGTCCCTTCCGTGTCAGTTGTGAAACACACACACACACACACACACACACACACACACACACACACACACACACAAAACAGCACAATCAATAATCAATGAAACCTCGTTTGTTCACTTAAGAATTATCTTGTATACAAAACCAGTTCCACTTGAAGCCTAGGATTCAAGTTCAGGGAGGCCACTAGCTACCTTGCTATGACTGATGTCTCCACCCTCAGCCTGAAGCCGGTCAGAACCAGAGGGATTGCAGCTGGGCTGCTGGAGGGAGGAAGTTTGCAGCTGGGAAGCTCCGCAGTTCTCACCCAAGTTTCCCGTTTTCCCCCCTAGGCAGGCTGACACTTCGAAGAAAGTTAGCCCGGAAATCTGCACCACCCGAAACCTGACCGGGTCCAGCCTCAGCCCTAGGAACTTCCCAAACGGTGCGTACCATGCCTGGGACAGGAATGGAGAAGCAGCCTAGTGCGTCCCAACTGCGAGGATGTTTTCACCGAAGCGCCCTCTATCGGCAACTTTGAGAGCGACCCACGTCTGTCTGTGAACTAGATACCCAAGAACAGGTGTTTGGGTGCAGATGATGTACACCATTGCGCGTCTCTTTGCAATTTTAAATTCTTCAAGAGGAGAAATTGCGCAGGGTTTCTAGGACCACAGTCATGTGATTAATGAAAGTATGTAGTCTGGGTATCCAAAATGGTCACTTTTGAGTATGGCATCAGTCATCTGTAAGTTTGCCTGTGGCTTGTTCAGTTCCTGTTATCATCTACCTATAAGTTAAGGACCTATGAGCATAGAAGATGCCTCAATACACAGTGAATCTTATTAGTTGTCCACCTCTCCACGGCTGCCTCTAGATACAGACAACAGAGGTGGAGGGGTATGTGTGCATGAGGCAAACCAGTGGCAATAGCTTCTGAACCCAGATTTTAATAGGGAAACCTGGCCCAGACACACTAGGCTCTTAGCCAGTCGTCTCATCTACCATGACCTCGGAATTGTAGACTATTCTTGAGGGCCCGCAGCACCTCATCGTTTGACTGTGCCATGAACCATGAACTCAGCTGAGGGACACGACCTTCTTTCTCCCCAGTCTGTGGAATCCTGGGGAGGTTGGCCATCCTTGCCTCTATTCACTTTGGGCATGATGTAAACAGAAATTAGCATTTGCCTCCTTCCTTTTTCCACACCCCGAATTCATTTCCTCTTACCTGGGATTTCGATGTCTATATTCCCTCTGTGTGATAGATGCACACAGAGACACAAGGAGGGGGGAGGAACTGTTAAAATTCCCCAAAATGTTTTGACACTAGTTTTCAGTGTTGCAATTGGGACTAGTCAGTTTCTAGTTTGGGTTTCCATCAGAAAGTTCTGTAGGAGTAGAGTATATAAGCTCGAGGAACAACAGCAGCTGCAGAAGGAACAGTGGTCGAGGCACACCAGACCAGGCAGCCTATAGCCAAGCAAGGTGAGTACTCCCCTATTCCCTGCCACTAATTCCCCGAGCCTAAAGGCTGTCCAGGTACAGACTCCAGTGGTTATGCTACCCCTGAACCAGGCAGCATGGGAGTGGGGGGTAAGAGGGTCTGGAAAACATCACTGATGGCTCACCTGCTGGTGAAAACTAGGTACTCTGAGGAAAGAGGTTTCAAATATTTATTTAAACAGTCAGCTAATTACAGAGGTGATGGTGCACACCCATAATCCCCAAATTTGGGAGGTGAGGGCAGAATGAACAAATTTGGGGGTTTAAGGCCAGCTTCAACTACGCGATAAGTTTGAGACCCTGTCTCAAAAAAAAAAAAAAAGAACTATTAAACTATCAATAATGTGTGTTGGACCCTGTAAACAGATGTCTATCTGACAGACAGGTCTGCTTTGTCTATATAGACACATACACACATGTGTGTGTTCTTACATGCCTGCCCCTTATAGAGTGTAGTTAAGTTCTGTTCTTGCTCCTAAAAGCCTATCCTGCACTCCTTACAGTTACTGAACTCATAACTGAATGTCACTTGCTTCCCTCCCTCTGATAGATAGCCAGCTGTGATAATCAAACTGACTGGCTGGGTTCTGTGATTCTTGTGGGTTTTCAACTAACTTTGCTACCTCTTCGAAACGGAAAAGTCTCAGTGGTGTTCAAAACGCCTTCCTAAAGAGTTCTAAAATCTGGGAGAAAAGGGACAAAAGCCCGTCTTCACGAGCTGCTTTCTTCTGCTTGCCCAGGTAAAGTCAGGGCCACCAGAGAGGTCAGACTGACATCACGTTTTTACACAATGACCACTAAGCCTCAGCTGGTGGCTCGATGTGTTCAAGCAGTGTTTCAAGATGAGGTTAGGTTGCCTCCAAGGTTCATTCTGCTAAAATCCGAAATGGTGTGATTATTGCACCAATTATCCATGGACTCCCTCTAGTCTGGGTATAAGGCAAGACAGATGTGAGTTCTGCCATCAGACCTCAGTATGGGGAGAATAGACATTAAAGATGTAACCAAATTATTGTCATTGCAGTAAGTGCTGAGCGGGGAGAAGACTAGGTATTTGGGGTCCTGGTTTCATTTGGTCATCAAGCTGGCACTTTCTACGGATTGTTTCATGAACTCCTCTTCTGACAGGGTTCCTATTTTACAGTCTAGAAGTATTAAGGTTTGAAGAAGTCAGTACAACTTGTCAGGGTCACTTAACTAACAAGGGACAGAGAGAGGTCTGCCTGGCTTTGGAACCATGGCCCTTTGCCCCTGCCACTCAAGCCATCTGTACTGTGTCATGTTTTTTCTGAGCATTCTTACTTTTAAAAACTATTTCTCTTTTTGAATTAAAAGAGTGACAGAATGAAACTTGCAAAAGGGAATGTCCATTCAGGTGCCCTGTGCCCAGATTGCCAGCAATGTTTAGGAGCATTTGCATACTCTAGGAAGCGGGACTGTCTAACCCAGGGTTCCTGTGTCCTTTGTACAAAAATTTTAGGAGTTTAGAAAACTAACGAAATGACATTAAAACAAGCAAACTAAAACCACTGAATCACTGAAATTTATGGTGTCAAAGAATTGTGGAGTGAGAGAGATACAGTGCCCCAGCGTCTGCTGCTCAGCCAGAAAGACAAAGCTTGGCCACCATCCTGCACCCCTTTTGCCTGTGTGGGTTTGACTAAGAGGCAACACACCCACCATCTCTCCCCTCCTCTGGGATTCTATGATCTAAGATGTAGGTGATGCTGGGATGAGGACTGTTTCTTGAACCATTGCCAAGGCTCCCTTCGACCTGAAATATGGTCCACGTGTGATGTTCAAATGCATCTGAGGCCCACAGAGGAAAGGTTTGGCACATAGCCAAAGGGGGAAATCCCTGTGCTGAGAGCATATGAAGAGATCACCAGGAGATGCCAGGAATCTCTGCCTTTTTCCCTTACCAGAGTGCTGCCATCTGGGTTTTACAGCCATGTATAATTGTATCACCTTCCCTGGGCATCTCTCTACAGGCTGGCAGATTTTCATTTTTAAACTCTCTGTATTCAAAGCAGAAAAATATTTCCCCAGTTCTTCTGCTAGTGCAAGGTAACAAGATATCAGTTGCCTACTATACTATACCATTTTACTGCACACACCTCTGGCCCTTTAAGGCCACATAACCCTTTACTGTGTCCTTTGATAGGTAAAGAGAGTAGGGCTCAGAGGAACAAGACTGGCACCACACAGCTACTGAGTAGTCAAGCCCATGTCTGCTTGACTCCAAGCCTGTGCATGTACCAACCAGTGCCCCTTTCAGCTAGTGCTTGGCTGTATGAACCTGGCTTCTGGCCCTGTTTCTATCATTGATGATTATCTGTAAAGAAAGAGAGAATGTAGCAAGGTCCACAAAGGTTAGCAGTAGTTCTGACAAAGCCATGATCTTGAACCAAAGCATGCTCATGTTTAAAGTATTTGCCTGGAATAGTTAAGCCTTAATTCGTATGGATTAGACCTGTGGTCTCTCAAAACTTGTCCCTGCCAGATGGTAGCATCCTCTAAGATAGAGGGAGGTGTTTCCAAAGGGAATTAATTAGACACTAATTATCTCAACCACATTTATGAGTGAGGTATAAACTTCACAGTTGAAAGACTTCTGTTAACCCTGGGTGTTAATCTAGACTGGGTTCCAATAGAAGATGGTGGCTGATTTATCTACTTCAATATTCCATGGTGGGCCCATCAATATGTTATGGTCTTCTGCCAAAAAACATCTTGATTTGTAGGAGTTTTGAACTTAAACACTGGCTAACACGTTTGCCTTATAATGTGTTCCATGGACCAGAAGCCTCAGCTTCTGAAACCTTCAAGACATGTTAAATCAGATTCTCTGGGTTGAGACTCACTAGTCTTAGTAAGGCTGGGTTATACCATACACTCGAGCTTACAAAATGCTGAGTTTTATTATGAGGGAGAGAGCTATTTTAGAATTTGGAGTGATTTCTGCCTAGGTTTAAGAAGCCTAAGTCACTACAGGTTCTTGCCAGAACTTGAAAGTTTACCCATGCATTGCCTTTCCCATGCCTAACCTGGTCCTTTTGCCTAGGGCATCCCAGTGCATTCCAAACACTGGGCAGTGATACAGCTGCTTAAGGAGAGGGGAAGCAGAGCTCAAATTGTCGGAGTAAATATTTGTAGCTCAGCAGTGTTGGTTCTGGAAAGCAGTGTGTAGGTGAAGCCTTTTTCCCACCCTATTCAATGCTCTTTAAGTGCTATATTAATATTCACTCAGAACTAAGTAAGTAAGCGCTGAATGCAGGTCCAGGAAGCCACGTATGATCTCTTAAGCTTATGTTTCTGAGCCAGGTGTGATGGTGCACACTTTTAATTCCAGCACTGGAGAGGCAGTGGCCAGTAGATCTCAGTAGGGTTTGAGGCCAGCCTGGTCTACAGAGTAGTTTCAGGACAGCCAGGGCTAAGATTCTGTCTCAAAAAAGAAGGAAGGGAGAAGGGGATTATCAGTAAGACAAACTCGGGAAGTAAAATGTCTTGGTGCACAAGCATGATGATCTACCTGAGTTGGAGCCCTGAACCCATAGTGCAAGGAAAGAATCAACTCCTAAAAGTTGCCCTCTGACCTCCACACATGCTAATGTGCACATGCACACATACAATAGACATACATGTTTTTAAAAACAAAATAGTATCAGATGGCTGAGCCCTGGGATTCTTTCACTTCCAGGTAGCCTCCTATGGAGGTGTTTTCTCCCAAAGATAGAATGGACCTCTTATAATCCTACTAGCCTGTCAGTGTGGAAAAGAAAGGGGAAAGGCAATATTTAGAAGGCAGCGGAAGCGTGGGTTTGGTTAATTGGACAATGGTTGACATTCTCTGTCTTGTTTTCCCGCCTCTTCCTTCCCTTTCCTCCCTCTCTTCCTCCTGCTTCTCCATACAGATGTGTCACCAGAAGCTGACCATCTCCTGGTTCGCTGTGGTTCTGTTGGCGTCTCCACTCATGGCCATATGGGAGTTGGAGAAAGACGGTAAGCAATCTTGCCTTGTTTTCTAAGGAGCTCCACATTCTAAGCCTAAGCTCAAGGCAGCTGCTAGGAAAGGAAGCTGAAGGGGACAGCCAGGCACGGGGTCTCCTTGGCAAAGTCTTTCCTCAGGGAAGATACAGGGCTCCATTTCTGGGGTCGGTCTCTGCCTTGTTTGGTTTTTGTGTTGGACGACAGGAAAAGAGCTTCGGGTGAACTGTAATGGCATAGGTGATATAACCTTTGCCTATAATACTAGGAAGCGACTCAGTCAAACAACTGAAAATCCCAAGCAGAGAATTTTAAAAGTAGCAAGATTGTCTTCTGCCCTCCCCTGCTCCTCCATACTACATCGTCCTCTCCATGGGCTCTGTGATAGTTTTCCTCTCACTACTTTGGGATTGAAATTCATATTGACTTGGGTTCAAAACATGGTTCTGCCAGGTATTCATTCTGAAACGTTGAGCTGGATAACCTCATGGCCTCTGTTTTTTTAGTTGGGTGTCAATACTGGCATTGACCACATAGGCTATTGAATATATTAATGAATACAGAAGACAACATATGGTAAAATGAATGTAAATATTAGCAAGCCCTATTGTTTAAAACAAAGTCTCTGAACTTTTCATTATCCTAATACCAATAAGATTATGATCAGACTAATAGTGTTGGGATTGCAAGGAGTGCTCTCTGTCCTTGTGCTGTCTCACACTTAGCAAATGTCCATCAACTCAGTCCTATGAAGGTACCTAAAAGAATCTCAAATTTTTCATAAATCCAATGTAATAATGTTGGCAATTTCTGCTTTTATAGCTATACTGTCTTAGTTAGTTTCTATTGATGGGAAGAGACACTATGACCACAGCAACTCTGATAAAGGAAAACATTCAGTTGGGATGGCTTATTTACAGTTCAGAGATTGAGTCCGTTATCATCATGGTAGAACATGGCAGTATGCAGGCAGACATGGTGCTGGAGACGTAGCTGAGAGTCCTACATCTTGGTCCACAGGCAACAGGAAGTAAACTGTCTACCACACTGAGCGTGGCTTAAGTAAAGGAGACCCCAAAGTCCACCCCCACAGCAACACACTTTCTCCAACAAGGCCATGCCTACTCCAACAAAGCCACACCTCCTAATAGTACCACTCCCTTTGGGGGTCATTTTCTTTCAAACCACCTCATGCACTGTAGTAGTATTTAATATTTATTGAACATAGAACTTCATTTAACTTCACAACAACCATATAAAGTAGGAGCTATCAGTATTCCATTTTACAGATTTTGAAAACTGAGGCTCGAGAGATTAACTTGCCCACAAACAGGACTTGAACCCAATTTAGTTTCACTTCAGAGCCTGTGTGTTTAAGTGCTAGAAGATTTTACATGGAGGGTAAGAAGCAACCCTTTCCTGTGCCCGTAAAGAGGAAATGGGCATAAATTAAAAATGAAAAGATTTCTTGACTGATGATTAGAAGTAATATTTTGAGAACCCAGACAGTACAATACCAAAATTGGCACCTAAAAAAAAATTAAGGTTAGTATTTTCATTCTGAAGAGTCGCAGGAGCTAGAAAATGACTTAGCAGGTAAGGGTGCTTGCTGCCAAGTCTGATAACCTGGACTTGATCACTGGGATCTACAAGATAGAAGGAGAGGACCAATTTCTCCAGCTATGGCCCACGCAAGCGCGCATGCGTGCGCACACACACATACACATACACACACACACACACACACACACACACACACACACACACACACACACACGGAATAATTAAATGCTATTTTAAAAATAATAATTTCAAGGAGTCTGGCCACCCACCCCAGTAGAATTTTGAACCCTTTCCTAAGTAAAGCCATTGCCACAGCCAGATCTACAACCTGGGGATTGTTAGAGTGCTTAGGAAGGCACAGAGGCACTGGCAGAGTTAACTCCTTCATATCATCACTTCTGACTGGTAAACCACGGAAGTTTCAGAAAATTAATGTGAGAAACACAGAGAAGGCTTCTGATGGAGTCACTGTGTCAGCCTGCAGCCCAGCAGACGCCTAATCTCTGCTTCCAACATCCCCAGAAAGTTCTTTTCCTGCCCTTAAGCCATGGTCTTCCGAGGTTTCTCCATCCAGGTTCTAGCAGGAAAGTAAGCTGCAGTGCCGCTCAGTTGCCTGGAGAAACTGGAGGGTGCCAAGGTTCCTGTGGTTTGGTGTCAGCTCAGGCTAATGATTTCCAAAGCGTTTGGCCTCAAGTGATTTTTACCTCTTATCTTTGCTTCCCACTCAGGGCCTACAAATCCCACTGATGTGAAGTGAGAGTTTTGCATTTCACAATGCTTAGTGTGTGAATGGCCATCACAAAGCCACCATTCATAGGGCACTTGAGGAACTGTCCTAAGCTTGCATACCAATTAGTTTATACGCCACCTTCTAAAGAAAGCACTAATATTTTTACTTTCATTTAAAAAATAATGACATCAGAGCCAGGTATGGCGGTTCAAGCCTGTAATCCCTGAATTTGGTAGGTCAAGGCAAGAAGGCTGCCCTGAGTTTGAGGCCAGCCTGGGCTACAAAATGAAATACTCTAAAGTAAGATGATGACACTAAGACTAAGCTTAAAGTCCCTTCCCACACCCAAGGCTTTCTTGAGGCCTTTGGCTGATTCTGACAGCTGCACCATTCCAAAGCCCCAGCTCCTCACTATTGTGGCTTCCATATTTAATCAGACATCAAGATAATCTAGGCTTACTAATTGGGCCACTAGGGCTATCCCAACACTTCTGACTCAGCAACCAAGAACTCGCATTATGGATGAGTTTCCTGGTGATGCTGATGATGGAAGTTGGGAGCCCACTAAGCTTTGAGAACTGCTGCATTAAGCTATTCTTTCAATTAGTAATAGATATGTGGGTAACCAGATGAATGAAGATTTGATCTGGCACTCTCCAGAATAACTCATGGAGCTATTCTTGAGGACTCATTTAGAAACTGGCATTAGAAATCCATTGAGTAGCACAGGAAACAAAAAAAAAAAAATCTGAAATATAGCTTTTGTTACACTTCGCACCTGGATGGGACCTTGCTTAGCTTTTTGGCATCAGTATCTTCCTTCAAAAAATGAGGAAACTACCATCTACTTATCCAAACTGCTGTAAATTAGCTCTTAATAAATGGCAATTAATGCCCGGGAGGTAGTAATGCTTGCCTTTAATCCCAGCACTAGGGAGGCAGAGGCAGGTTTGTCTCTGTGAGTTCAAGGCCAGCCTGGTCTACAGAGCGAGTTCCAGGACAGACTCCAAAGCTACACAGAGAAACCCTGTTTCAAAAAAAAAAAAAAAAGGAAGGAAGGAAGGAGGGAGGGTAGAAAGGAAGAAAGGAGAAAGAAAGAAAGAAAGAAAGAAAGAAAGAAAGAAAGAAAGAAAGAAAGAAAGAAAGAAGGCAATTAATGACAATCTCCACTGATGAGGTTCATGCAGAAGGGAATAAAACCTTAATTCTTCCTGGATAACTTTTAAGAGTTTTTCAGTGCATTTGCCTGACTGTTTGGTCAGTGGATGATAATGGTGGTTATGATGATGATGGTGGTGGTGGTGAAGCTAGCACAGAGTGTGTTGTAGTTATTGGGCTGAGGTGCATGCTTTTTTCCATCTATCTTCACAGCCAAATCTACATGCATGCACACTATTTTTCCCATCATCTTGCAAGGATTCCAAGGCTCCTGGTGGTTCAGGATCTTACCCAAAATCCAATTAGAGGAGACAGGCTTCCTAGTGTGTCTTCCTTCCATACCTACGCTTTAAGCCACTGTGTTTCTCTGCTCAGCACTATACCTAGCCATATTCCCTGTGAACTGCAACTGGAAGTTTATTCCCTACCCCACTGCACCTCCACTCCCCAACCTCTAACAACAAATCTTGTGCTGTTTGCAACTTTATGTTACAAGGTTTTCCCTATGTGCCGGCTAACCAGAGATTAATTGTAATAGGCCATCTGCCAGTTAATGACTTGGTGGCAGCTATAAAATTGTTTCTCTGTTCTGTGACCTTGAGTCTAGACAGGGTTCCATGCCCTAAGACCATCTCAGCAAGCATTTGCAAAACTCTTGTGATCAGTGATGTGCCCAGGCAGTGGGGATACCAAGACAGTGAATGGAGCCTAGTTCCAGAGTTCATGAGCTGACCATTCAGGTCTTCACTGCTGGTCCTCTCCAGTTTATGTTGTAGAGGTGGACTGGTCCCCTGGTGCCCCCGGAGAAAGAGTGGTCCTCACCTGTGACACTCCTGAAGAAGATGACATCTTCTGGACCTCAGACAAGAGCAGTGAAGTTGTAGGCTCTGGGAAAACCCTGACCATCCAAGTCAAAGAGTTTTCAGATGCTGGCCAATATACCTGCCACAAAGGAGGCGAGACTCTGAGCCACTCACGACTGCTGCTTCACAAGAAGGAAGGTGGAATTTGGTCCACTGATATTTTAAAGGACCAGAAAGGTAATTCCATTCCCTGGGACAGTATCTTTTCTGCTACCTCTCCTCATTTAAAAAAAAAAATAGTGTGTGTATGTGTGTACAGGTACATATGTGTGTACAGGCCAAAGGACAATATTAGGTATTATTCTCAGAAATGCTTCCCATCTCCTTTAAGACAATAACACTCATTGGCCCATAGCTCACCAATAAGCTGGACTGGCTGGCCAGTGGCACCCAGAGATCTTCCTGTCTCTGCCTCCCCAGCTCTGAAAATACCAATACATGACATCACACCTGGCATTCTTCCCTAACTAGGGACTGAACTTGGGTCCTTGTGCTTACAGAGTGACTTTATCAACTTCACTATCTTCAGAGGCCATTTGTCCCTCCCAAGAAATAGAAACATTAAAAGTTGAAAAGGTAGGACATAGTGCAGTTAACAATTAACCATAAGCCCTATCTCCATTTCCCTTGGCTTTCCTGGAATTCTTGGACTCTTGGCCATTAATATCTTTTACTGAGAGAGTTTAGTTGTCTTTCTGAATGCATGTTCTCAAGTTTTCTTTGAATAACAGTGATATTATTGGATATCCGTTAAAAGTTAGCAGTTGATAACCTAGTACTGAGGTGACAACTTGGAAAAAATGAGTATTTCTGTCAAATGGATGTAAAGTTGTGTGCAGTATATCACATTCTCTGGAAGGGGCACCCTATCCAGATATCACCAGTCTGTGCTGAAATATGAGCCAACAGAGCAGCTTTTTCCAATGAAGTTTATGGAAGAATACCAGGTATGGCACGCAGTGTAGTGGCAGAGTGCTTGCCCAGAGTGTGCAAGGACCTATGTTCAATTCTCAGCACCACAGAAAGAAAAAAAGACTACATGTAGCTGGGCAAGGTGGTTTATACCTATTGTCTGCACTTCAGAGGAGGATATGGAGTTCCAGATCCTTCTATACTGTCAGTCCAAGCTAAATGAGACCTTGTCCTAAAAAACCCCACCCTTGTACCATTTAGTGGCCTGTGATTCATCCACAATAAAAATAAATTAAACCCTGATCTTTCTTTAGTAAAAGAAACCGCCTAAATATTGGGTTTTTTTCTTTTCTAATACAGATCCTAAAAATAAGACCTTCCTGAAATGCGAGGCAGCAAATTACTCTGGACGGTTCACCTGCTGGTGGCTGACAGCAGTCAGCACTGACTTAAAGTTCAACATCAAGAGCAGCAGTAGGTAAGGGAGCTGCTCAGGTTTCTCACACTTTGCTAGACCTACTTCACAAAGAAAATGAGTATAGACTGTCCATGGGTTATCGGTGAATGATACTGGACAGCAAAGTCTATTCTATATTTTTTTCACTTTCCCTCGTTTTGCCTAAGGAAGTAACGTGGAGCTTTAAGCTGGCCCTCTGAGAATAGCTGTAGGGTGAGTTTGAATTCACTCATCCAAATTGCCTGGCAGCGTTTCATTAAGGCTCATGGCACCATGGGGAGAAATTAAAAAGAACTCATAGCTACAAATAACTTGCTAAAATTCTACCTTGTGCCAAAAAAACAGAAACAAGTGCTCTAGGGCCTGGCTCTGAGAAGTCCTGAAGCAGATTCCAGAAACCTCTGATACCTTCTGAGATTTTCCTAGAATCTTTTTAACTTCTCTCTGCCTCTCCAACACCACCACTCTGAAGTTCAGTTTGTCCAGCACTCTTGGGCTTTCTCTAAGAAACCATTCCCCAGGGCTGCAGAGCTGTGTCAGGCTGCTCTGCCACTGACTTCAGTTATCAGCTAACTCCCTGAGCCAAGTGAAGAACAGTGGAATAAACACCCTGGCTCTACTACTATTTAAATAAGTAAATTGGGGACTCACTTCCCCATCTTTAATGAATTTGATATGACTTAAACATAACTAGGGAAAATAATGGTTCAGGGTAACATCGGAGTCCTTGCTGCTCATATGAGAATTTTCTGAGCCAGTAAAGGTGGCCCCTAAGTAGACCCACATACATTGCAGGATGCCTAGCGTATAGTAACATGCCAGATCTCTATGTGTTTAAAAACAAAATAAATAAACAAATACATTTTCTTTCTAGAAAAATTCTTGCACAGGTTCATGAAGACACTGACTGGTATATAGATAAGGGACACTGGGATATTTTGCATAATTAGCAAAAGAATGCTCAAATGAAGCATTAATGTGCATTTATTGAAAAGAATAACCCAACTTACATGTTCTGCCTAGAGAACTCCCCACAATACTTTCAGAGAGGAAAAAGATGGTTACAAAATTATATATATATAATTTTCCTGTTTTTTTTAAAGTCATGCTGAAATATAGATAAAAATACCTCTATGTGCAGATATATGTGTATATGGTTACCATGAATACTCACTGAAAAACTCTAGAAAGATGCAAATAATATCTATATATGGGACTCAGATTTGAGTTAAAATGGGGATGGCAGAAGCCTGTATATTTTCTTTATAAACAATTTTGTCATTTTGTTTTGTTGTTGTTTTGTTTGTTTTTTGAGACAGGATTTCTCTGTGTGGCTTTGGAGCCTGTCCTGGAACTTGTTCTATAGACCAGGCTAGCCTTGAACTCACAGAGATCCACCTGCCTCTGCTTCCCATGTGCTGGGATTAAAGGCATGCGCCCATCTTTGTCATTTTAATTCTTTATAATTAGTGCCTATTGGCCTTATGAATGATATAGAGAAAATTTAAATTTTCAGTAAGGGGGCTTAAGTAGGTTCTCTTGCATTGCAACATTTCCATGTCCATTTAGGCCAGAGATACAAGTTTTAGTCTCTTACAGCTAAACTTCCTCTGCTGGAAAGGGCTAGTTTGGGGCAGGGGTGTTTTGTTTTGTTTTTTACCCCAGAGGATAAATCTAACCAGCTACACAGTCTGTTCTCAGACAGACTATAGTCACCAGGCACTTGCTTTCTGATCTGTAACACAGAACAATTTCTCTCTTGGCCATCAGCTCCTCTGATTCCCGAGCAGTGACATGTGGAGCAGCATCTCTGTCTGCAGAGAAGGTCACGGTGGACAACAGGAACTATAAGAGGTACTCGGTGGCCTGCCAGGAGGACATCACCTGCCCGGCTGCCGAGGAGACTATGCCCATTGAGCTGGTGATGGAGGCACAGCACAAGTATAAATATGAGAACTACAGCACCGGCTTCTTCATCCGGGACATCAGTGAGTTATGTGGGGAGCACGTGCCTGGGAAGCAAAGATGCTGTTTGCCACATAGGGTATAGGATTGACCTGCAGTTTGTTTTGTTTTTTTTTATTCTGCACCTCCTGAAAGACATGATATAATCACTATTGTCTGCATTTTGCAGAGGAGGAAACTGAAAGATTAAGCCTCCTTTCCCTAGATCTCCAGTCTCACTGCTGGCAGCCCAGACCCTGATCTCCCTCATGTAGCAGGCATTTTGTGACATATCTAATCTGCTACCCAGATAGATGAATGGTGGATCCGAGAGTCAGTGGGTTATCTACACTGTGACCAGAACTTCCCTACCAATTGCAGTTTTCAGAACTCATTTTTCTCCAGCACCAACATATAAGTGTATAGCTATAAATTCTAAATGGACAGACATAGAGAGTTTGTCATTTCTCATTTCCTTTACCTCATATTCATGGAATGGTCATCCTGATAGGATGTGATGAGATCAGAGAACTTGATGCAGAATTTACAGAAAGTCTGTAGTTGGTAGGAGTGGGTCTTGTTCACGGGGGATGGCCAGGGAAGTACCCTCTGAGGACATGACATTTGGCAAAGGCCTAAAGCAAAGATGTTGGTTGTATTATTTTTACATTATTATTGTTCATAGTACTAACAAAACTATGAAGAGTATTTGTGAAGCATCTACAAGGAAAATGTAGTCATTGTGTGAAATGGAGCGAGGCTTCCTAAACTGGAGCAGACTCTAAAGATGTCTCTCCATCTAGAAGAAAGTGCCACTTGAAGACCATGATACTCACAGTATCCTCAGACAGACTCCAGTAGTGGCACCTGATAGACTGTTAAGTCTTGAGCCAGCCTCATGCTTAGTGCAAAAGGTATCTCTGCAGAGCCCAGAATGACTTTATTAAGCAGAACGACTCAACTATCAGGGCCTGCCAGTCTGTGCAGTGAAGAAAATGTTCAAAAATGTAGGATGTGGCCAATAACGTGACATCCTCACATTTGGAAGAAGCATCCTCAGCAGAGGTACCTCACAGGTGCTTCCCAGGTGGGCAGAGAAGTGGAGGAGCTATAGAGACTGGAAGGTGGAAGGACCAGTCATCCAAGATCAGAAGGCTAAACCCAGGTTCCAAAGCCCGGCAGGATAATAAAGGATGTTTGTCTTCTGCAGTCAAACCAGACCCGCCCAAGAATCTGCAGCTGAAACCTTTGAAGGGCTCTCAGATGGAATTATCCTGGGAGTATCCTGACTCCTGGAGCACTCCCCATTCCTACTTCTCTCTCAAGTTCCATGTTCAGGTCCGTCGCAAGAAAGAAAAGGTAAGGAGGGAGCACAGGTGCAGTCTACTCAGGCCGGATTTATGCAGCCCATGTTGGGGACAACATGATGATCCTAACAACCAGGCACATGTTACAGGACTAGAACTGTGCTAAGAGGTCTCTGTGTGTATCACACACAACCCACATGAAGATCCAAAGGCAGCAAGTATTACTGTCACCTCTTCTCAGAGGACAGTGAAGCTCAGAGAGGCTATGACTTGTCCAAGTTCAACCAGTTAGAGCAGTGACAGAACCAGGACCCAGCATCAGTCTGCTGGACACAAAGATTGTGACCCCAACCACCCCACTTCCTCCAGGGTAGTTGAGGGTCAATCCTCAACTAAAATTGTCAATAATATAGAGATCTGGGTTCCAGGAGCCTAAAATGATTGTGTCAACTGAGTGACTATAATAAATGCTAGAACACTGGTGGTGTGTCTCACACAGTATGGATACTCCCTATTTGTTTAAAATACAGTGCAATTATTTCACCAAGCAAGGTGCCTGCACTTATACAGGTTAACATGGCTTTCCAGCCCTCTGGCCCTTAACACAGTGATCTCTTACAAGGTTTTTTGGACAGTTTTACAGAGCTGTTTAACAAATCAAAGACTTTTTCCTACATAGCATTTAGAATGTGGTGACAATTCAGCTCAGAGATTCAATCACTCTCTAAAAGCAGGAGAAGAAAATGAGGTGATTTAGAAACAGATTTTAACTGTTTAATGTTGAATGCTTTCTACTTGTTAGAAGCTTTCTAGGCATTTTTACACAAATACCATATTAACCTGCTACAATTCTTAGAGGCAGGCATTATCATGGGCCCCATTCATAAATAAGGAGAGATACAGAGAGCCAAAGACATGTTCCTGAAGCCCCACAGCTGTTTAGTAGGCACTGCCAGGATTTAAAGTCACATTTGTAAGCTGACAGGCACAGGGAACGGTATTTCAAGTCACATTTGTAAGCTGACAGGCACAGGGGACAGTATTTCTGGACAGCCGGAAGACAGCTAAGAAAGGTTGGCCCCACCATTATTAGCCTCATACTAGAGTCATTGTCCGTGGAGCCTTTGGACAAGGATGCTATTTGGAGAGACAGAAGGAGGAGCCAGTCATTTCTGTTGGAGTATACTAAATAGAAAAGTAAGGCCCAGGAAGATGGATGAGTCAGTGAAGTGCTTTCCTAGATTCTAACTCCCAGAAACTATGTAAAAGCTGGTGTAATGCTTACAACCCTGTCATTGGAGCACAGTGGGAGTCACACACACACACACACACACACACACACACACACACACACACACACACACACACCTGTGTTTACAGCTTCTGCCAGCAGGGGGTGCAAGGGTAGCATCCTAAGACAACACTATGTTTAAGGAGGTCATGTTCTGCAGGAACATGCCATCCTGCCTTGTATTGCCTAAAGCCCTTACGTTTTCCACTCCTTTGCAGAAAGATGAGTCCCAGTTTGTAGACAAGACCTCTGCTGAAATCCGATGCAACAAAGGTGCAGAGGTCCGTGTGCGAGCTCAGGATCACTACTACAATTCATTCTGGAGCAAATGGGTATCTGTGCCCTGCAGTTAGGTGAGCAGGTCCATGAATCCCAGCCACACCTGCACATTCAGTGGTCCTGATGGAGGACAACAATGGGGTGGGGGAGCTTTTGAGGGAAGGGGATGGAGTTCCTAGCATAGGGATACCAGAGTCAGAAACACATGTGTTCAATACCAGATATTAACTTAATGTCTATGTTAGTTCTTCAGGCACTGTCCTGGGCCCACGGATATTGCAATAAAGAAAACAGGCATGGGTCCTATCCTTGTATGGGGAAAGACAAGGGAGACCAGATTGGGAGGAAACCAAGAGTCAGGAGTCAAAGTCAGGAGGACTTGGGATTGGACAGAAGGTAGAACCTTCTCCTAGGGGTTCTGGAGACCACTTCAGTGGTTTTACTAAGGAATTGGCCCAATCATATGCCCTTTTAAGAAAAACCTCTCAAGAGAGTCCCTGGCAAGCATGAGACTAGCTGAATTCTTAACCCTGTAAGGAAGGGCTGGGCCTTTGCACATGGAAACCCCAAGACCCAATGACTGAGGAGAATGTGTGCTGAGAAACAAAAGTCTACACTTCTGACTCATGTAGACTTACCCACATTCCTTTGCAGGGTCCAATCCCAGGATGCAACTGTGAAAGAAGAAAAAAATGGAAGACTTTAAGAAAGAAAGTTTAAACTCATGATGGAAGAGGCCCCCAAAGCCATTTTCTACTTGATTAGCTTTTTCCAGTTTTTTAGATTCATAATGATACCTTTGCTATATTTCTACATTTAAATGTTAAATGCCCACTGAGACAATGAGCTAATTTATGTATAGATATTTTAACACTCTACTTGGCCTTATGCTATTTAAATATTTAAGTAATTTATGTATTTATTAATTTATTTCTGTATTTAACATTTGTATACCAAGATGTATTGAATATTTCATGTTCTCATGGGCTGATCCACAGGAACCAGGCCCTATTATGCAAAGTGTGAACTTATCTTTTTCAACAATTTTTCAACCAAGGCTGCACAGGTACATTGACTTTTGTGATAACTAATAAGACCATAATATTCTGACACAAGTAGTGTTGTATATTTGTGACCAGTGAAGACACAGAGGTTATCCATAAAAAGTTATGAAGGGACTCTGAAGAAGTCAATGATGACTACCTAGCAGTGGTACTGATAAGAAACAAAGACCACCTGTGCTTCTATTAGGCTTCTGGTACCTAAATTTAAAAGAATTTTTAAATCCAGGTTTGAAGATATCTCTCAGATGGTGGATTGCTTGCCTAGCATTCATGAAGCCCTGGGTTTGGTCCCCAGCGCTGTATAAACTAAGCATGTGGTGCACACCTTAATCCTAGCACTAGGTAGATAGAGGTAGAAAATTCAGAACTTCAACATCATCCTCATCTGCATATCAAGTCCAAGGCCAGCCTGGACTACCAGATATACTACCTCAATAAGAAGGGAAGGAGAGAGGGGATGGAGAGAGTTAGCTAGTTACCTCTTTGGTAACCACCTCCAGCACACCTAAAAAGAAGAGAAGGAGCTCTGGGAATTTTAGAAGAAGCATATGTGTAGTTGTGTCTAAAGGACATAAAATCCAGAGCCATACAAATGGATGCAAAGAAAGCCATGCAGAATCACTGTCTGATCAGCCTGTTGATGAACCTGAGTGAACCTAAGGTGCAGCTATGACCAGACAGGATCCATCATGCCAGGAATGTACTATCACTATATAATAATGACTATGCTTCTTGTAATGGTTGTCTTTGTTTATTTATTATTTATTTATTTATTTATGCCTTCTGAGACCAAACGAATAAAAACTCTTCTTTGCAGTCATGGTTTTATACTTTCTCAACTGAGTTAGGCATTCCAGTTCCAAGCCTATTTGGGTGCATCCTGCCCCTCACCCCACCCCAGCCCCATCATCTAAGAACTGCTTCTTCTTGAAGTGATTTCATCTCCAATTGTGCTGAGTCGCTCTTTCCGTTTATAGTATTTTGAGCATCGGTGCCTTGCTGAGCTCAGGGAAGATCCCAGCAGGCTTCACAGCAGGGACTCCACTGGGGCACAAGATTGCACTGTGCCCTCTTTAGGGATTTGCCGCTCTGCTCTGTCATCAATCCTGAGATGAGACTCTGATTCCTCCCTTGTCTTAGTTTGCTTAGTGCTGTGACAAACCACCACAACCAAAAGCAATTTGGGGAGGAAAGGGTTTATGGGAGCTTATAGCTCCATTGTGAAGGGGAGTCAAGATAGGAACTGAAGCAGAGGCCATGCAGGAGCACTGATTACTGGCTTACTCTTCCTGGCTTGTTCAGTTTGCTTTCTTATACAAGTCAGGACTATTTGCCCAGGGATAGCATTGTCCATAGTAATTTGTGCTCTTCCACATCAGAAATCAATGAAGAAAATGCCCACAGGCTTGCCCCTAGGCCAAAGTGCCCTAGATATTTTCAGGGGTTTTTTTTTCCTTATTTGTTTGTTTGTTTGCTTGTTTGTTTAATATCCCAGGCATAGTTTCCTTTCCCTTCTTTCCTCCTAGTCTCTATCTCACCCCTCTATTCCCAACCTTTAACCCACTCCTCCATTTCTGCTTAGGAAAAGGCAGGTCTCCTATGAGTATCAACAAAACAGGGCATATCTAGTTGCAGTAAGACTAAGCACCTCACCATCTATTAAAGCTGGTCAAGGTGACCCAGTATGAGGAGTAGGGTCCCAAAAGCCAGTAAGCAGTTGCAGAGAGCCCCTGTTCCCAACTGTTAGGAGCCCCAAAAGAAGACCAAACTACACAACTATAACATATGATCAGGGTGCCTAGGTCAGTCCCATGAAGGCTCCCTGGTTGTTGGTTCAGTCTCTGTGAGCCCCTGTGAGCCCAGGTTAGTTGTTTCTGCAGGTTTTCTTGTGGTGTCCTTGACCCCTCTAGCTCCTACAATCCGTTCCCCGTGTCTTCTGCAAAATTGCCCAAATTCTGCCTAATGTTTGGCTGTGGGTCTGCATCTGTTTCTATCAGTTGCTGGATGAAACCTCTCTGATGACAATTGGGCTAGACACCAATTTGGTCATTAGAGTTGGCCAGTTCAGGCTGTTTATCCATTATTACTAGGAGTCTTAGCTGGGACTAAGATTCCTTGTGCCAGGTTTTTACCTGATCCCCAAATGCCTTTCCACTAGTCTCTTTCAGTACTCTCTTCCCTGCTACCCTTCAACCTAATCACTCATGTTCCCATCCCCACTCACCCTCAGTCCACTCAAGAAATCTTTTCTATTTCCTCTTCCCAGGGAAATGCAGGAGTCCCTCCCACCCCCATGAACCTTCCTTATTATCTAGTCTCTCTGAGTCTATGGATTGTAGCATGTTTATCCTTTATTTTACAGTTACTATCTACCAATAAGTGAATTCATACCACGTTTTTCCTTCTCAGTCTGGTACCTCACTCAGAATGATGTTTTCTAGTTCCATCCACTTGCCTTCAAGTTTCCTGGTGTCCTGAATTTTAACAGCTAGTATTATTCCATTGTATAAATGTATCATGTTTTTTATCTACTCCTCAGTTGAGGGGCTTCTAGGTTGTTTAATGGTTATGGATATTACAATAAAGCTATGAACATAGTTGAGAAAGTATCCTTTTGGTATGATTGTATAGTGGGAAATTACCAATACAGAGCCAAGTAGAAATATAAGGGTATTTAATAGGGAAAAGCCTTACTTACAGAGCGACCTAGCCAGCTGGCATGGCATCAGTCTGTACGCCAAGCCAAAAAGGGGGGTCCAAACTGAAAGCGAAATTCAGCCAACTCAAACTCTTACACTACGTCACCCTGACCACGCCCTCACAGGTGTGGCTACAGGTTCCCCTACAAGATTGAGCATCCTTTGGGTATATGCCCAAGAGTGGTATAGGTGAGTCTTGAGGTAGGTTGATTCCCAGTTTTCTGATGAACCACCACACCAGCTTCCAAAGTGGCTGTACAAGTTTGTACCAGCAATGGCGGAGTGTTCCCCTCACCCACATCCTCTCCAGCATGATCTGTCACTTGTGTTTTTGACCTTGGCCATTCTGACAGATGTAAGATGGAATCTCAGAATCATTTTGATTTGCACTTCCCTGATGGCTAAGGATATTGAAATTTTCCTAAAGTGTTTCTCAGCCAGGGATGTTTTCTTAGCTGAGGTTCCCTCTTCTCAGATGACTCTAGCAAGCTGACAAAAAACTAGCCAACACATCCCCACACCATGAAAGAGAACTCTATCTCTAAATGAGATGGATGAGCCTTGTTCAACTCATTTCGCCATTTCATCCATTTAGCTCCAATATTTACTGAGGATCTGTATCATGTCTGGATGTCCGTTAGCCCTTAGTGTTTGGGGTTTCCAATGAACCTCACGTCATTTTCCCTTCGGAGTGCCCATTTCTGACATTAATTATAAAATAAGACCAAACATGTTTAATCCCACTGAGAGCTGAGATGCTCACTGTATATGCTGTCCCACTGTATATGATCTTGACAAACAGGACAGAAAAGAGAAATCAGCTTTCTTTACAAAATGGGCAGGGCCTATCTAGTTCTCCTAGTGACTCCTATGGAAAGAGTAAGTGGCAAACTCAGAAAGAATGGAGATCAACTGCTATTCTGAAAACCCAGCTGTGCACATCTGGGATTCTTTGCAATGGCAGGTGGATTTGGAGTAGAGTTATTTGCCTAGAGTCCAGGTTATGCTTTCCAGAAGAGTGGGAGGGAGTTTCTGCCTTTCTATTCAAGCCACTGAAGTACAACATCCTGTTATGAGCCCACACTTGACAGCAGGGGACAGCTTCTAACACCTGTTGATCTTCCTACAAAGTCTTTCATCCATTGATACCAAAACATTAAGTAGGAACTAGATGAACAATGATAGGAAAATAATAGTTACATTTTATAAGCACAGAGACCTGAGGATGTTTCACCAAACTTCCAGCAGACTTAGGGAAGGCTTGACTGTTCTGGCCCTCCCCACACAGTTGCTTTTCTGACATGGCCTCTTGTCATTCGATTGATTTCAGTGCATGCAATGAAGAGTTTCTCTATTTTAAATCTATTTTCCAGGAAAAACTTAAAAATTCTGGTCACTGGATGTAGTGATGGCACTGTGTGGCCTGGCAGCCCAGGTGCCAACCACCAGGCCCTGGTGCTGTTTCTACCTACTCAAAGCCCTTAGACCTGCTATGATCATTCTGCTGAGGTCAAGGTGTGGCAAGTGAAGATGCTTCCAGTAGTGGACTCTGAAGGGTTCTTTGTGCTGACAGGGCATTAGCACACCATCACCACCTGACTGTGAGCACTCTGATGTCAGAGTTCATTCTTGAGGTACAGAAAATGCAGAAACCCAGGGCTGTGGTCCTGGTGGAATTCAAGACACAGGAGGACACCCCTGACTACCAGGAGCTGAAGATCAGATATTGGATGGAGAACCAGCAGTTACAGGAGCTCCAAGTAGGTGGGTTACAGCAGGAAGCAAGAGATAAGAGCAATGGCAGGCCCACCTGACCAGGAAGAGCAGACAAATTGGCACAACTGAAGGAAAAAGCACTGTGCCTACAAGAGAGGGTGAAATCCTTCATCCCCAGAGACAACATTGAGTCCCGTATAGAAGCATCAGGCTCCTGGAAGAACCACAATTGGACCATCACTAGAGAGGGGCAGGTGGTCAGGTGTCAATGTAGAAGCTCTTGGGGACCCAGAGTCTTGTGCAGGTAATGATAACTGCACAGAGGTCAAATATGCAGTGACTGTGTCACTTCTGGAATGGAACATCTCACAGCACTCCTCCCCACAGCTCTTATATAATTTCCATTCTTTTTCAGGATGTTTGCTGAGCCTTGGGGAGCTTGATACAGACCTCCCATTTAGAGATAAGCACTCAACAATCATTTATTCTCAGCACTTGGACCAGTTGTGAATCTCTGCATTAACTGCTTCCTACTGCAGAAGCTTCTCTGGCTGGAGATTGAGAACACTTTATCAAAGAGTATCACCATAAATATTTATTTAAAAGGCAGTTTGAAGCATGTCCATTTAGCAAAACAATGGTGGTAGGTAGGTCCATGACTTCCCAAATCATTGCCTTTTGACCAGGTTTATAGTACCAGGCATGAATTCCTCTTATGGAGCAGGCCTCAAATTCAATCAGAAAGTGACTTTTGGTTGCCACCATAATGTTCATGCCACTCTCGAACCAGTGAACACAACTTACAAGGCAAGATGAGGATGGTATTACAGCATTCAGGGTTCTCCACTGGGTAATACCATTGATGAATTTTCTCTCTCAGAGGACTGCATGGTACCTTCCAGAACTGTAAAACCTAGCCAGCAGGAAGTTTTCAGGTCAGTGCCAGCTTCCTTTCTCTATGTCCTGCAATCAGAGTGGTCTGCTTTTATGCATAAAGTTTTATTGGAGCCCTTCCACTACCCAAATCAAGCTACTAAAAAAAAAATCTATTAAAGATCTTAGCAAAAAAAAATCTCAAAACTTAGAATTAGAAGGCCAGGCCCTAAGGCAGGCCTGTTTTGTGACCATGTGACCTTGAGCAGGTCATCAGTCATGACCTGTTGGCTGTCCATCCAATACTCATTCCCAGATTCCTTCTCCTCTGAGAAGGTTCTAAAGATTAGAAAGCTAAGAAAACCCTTTTCTATGCACTGTTCCTGCTCAGCAAAACCAAGGAGGTCAGTTCTGGCTAGCCAGAAGTAAGAAAATTCCTCTGGAGAAATGCTGAGACACCTTGGTTTTCCTGATGAGAGACACAGTCACAAGTATCATTGTTTCTCCCCTTCCTGTCTTGAGAAAATAAAAATTGAGACACTTCTGAGGACATCTAATCCTTGGGATGAAAGTCATCATGTAAGAATTCATTCAGTTGGATTTCAGACCCTAGTGGCAACATCAGGCAGTTAAACGAACTTCTAGTAAAGATATACCCAAGAATCCTTTTTAGCCATGTCTTAATCTGTTTTCTGTTGTTATAACAAAATGCCTCAGACCATATATTTTATGAAAACTATAGATCTATTCAAGCTCATGGATTTGAAAGTCCAAGGGCATGATGCCAGTATCCATTGGAGGCTGTGCTACATAATTTTATGTTGGAGGTCATTAGATGGTAAGATGATGCAAGCTCAGGTCTTTATCGTCTCATAAAACTACTAATGCTACCATGGAGCCCAGCCCTCATAGCTTCATCTAATCCTAATTAGCTCCCAGATGGGAAAGCCTCACCTTCAAATACCATTAACATATGAACTTGGGTATTAAGCTTTTAAGACATAAACTTTATGGGTTTTTTTTTAGTGGGTGGGAGCAGGGTCTCAAGTAACTCAGGATATTCTCAGATTTACTTCCTATGTAGCCAAAGATGTCCTTGGGACTTTTGATCCTTCTGCTTCCACCTTCTAAAGGCTGAAATTGCAGACCTGCCCGGACCATACATTCAGTTTTTTTTATTTATTTATTTACTTCATATCCCAGCTGCAGTTTCCCCTCCCTCCTCTCCTCCCAGTCCTTCCCCCCACCCCCTCTGTCCCCACCCCCAATCCACTCCTCCTCCCTTTCTGTTCAGGAAAAGGCAGGTCCCCCATGAGTATCAACAAAATACAGCATATCAAGTTGCAGTAAGACTAAGCACCGCCGGGTGGCGCACGCCTTTAATCCCAGCACTCAGGAGGCAGAGGCAGGCGGATCTCTGTGAGTTCGAGGCCAGCCTGGTCTCCAGAGCGAGTGCCAGGATATGCTCCAAAGCTACACAGAGAAACCCTGCCTTGAGAAACCAAAAAAAAAAAAAAAAAAAAAAAAAAAAAAAAAAAAAAAGACTAAGCACCTCCCTGTGTATTAAGGCTGGACAAGACAACCCAGTATGAGGAGTAGTGTCCCAAAAGCCAGCAAAAGAGTCAGAGACAACCCTTGTTCCCAACTGTTAGGAGTTCCACAGCAGACCAAGTTATACAACTGTAACATATATGCAGAATGCCTATGTCAGTCCCATGCAGGCTCCCTGGTTGTTGGTTCAGTATCTGTTAGCCCCTATCAGATCAGGTTAGCAATAAGAGATATGTAGCATGAACTGACCATCTCCTGTGATAAGACAAGACTTCAAGTGGAGGGATTGGGACACCAACTAAGCCACATAACCTTCTACATACAGTCTACCTAAGGGATGTGTTAAGATGGCTTAGAGACTGAGGGATTGGCCAACCAATGACAGAGAAAGCCCACTCCTGACACTGCCTGGGGCGCCAGGACCCACAGGCTGGATGAACCCACAGACCTAGGATAGAATCAAGCACAACTGGAGAAAAAAATGTCAATGTAATGATGCATAATGGTATTCTGCTGTACTCATAGATTGATGCCTAGCCCAAATGTCATCAAAAAGGCTTCATCCAGCAATTGATGGAAACAGATGAAGAGACCCACAGCCAAACATTCAGGGGAAATCAGGGAATCCTGAAGAAGGGGAAAAAGGATTGTAGCACCCAGAGGGGTCAAGGACAACACAAGAAAACCCATACATGCAGTTTTATGTGATATTGATCTAACTGAGGGCTCTGTACAGACTGGACAAGCACACTACCAACTGAGCTACACCCCAACCCAACACATGAAATTCAGGGGGAACACATTCAAACCATAGCACATGAGAAATCAAGGTTCATACTTGTTTCTTTTCTATTGTGCTGAAATATAGAAAACTTATCTTTTACCACATTATCCCATTTTAGACATTCAGTTAACTGCCATTAGTACATTTGCAGTGCATACAACTGTGACCACTGTCTGTCTCCAAAGCTGCTTCTCTTCCTACAGTGAAAGTCTGTTCCATTAAAGCAGAAATCCTCTATACTTACCTTTAAAACAGAAAATGAATAAACAAAAAAAATGAAATAATAATGATATCCTCCCATCCAGACATGGTGGTGCATTCCTGCTAGGAAAGTAGGATCAAGAAGATTAGTTCAAGGATAGCCTTGACTAAAAGTAAGTTTGAGGGCAGCTGAAGCTACATGAGGCACTGCCTCAAAAAAATAATACCCTAAATACCTAGAAGCCCATTTATGGGAGGTTACCAACCAAGTCAGATGATGGGTTTAGAACAATTTAGAAAGGAATCTAGAGCTTGCCATCAGGAAGCCTGGCAAAGAACTGGAGCAGTCCATTTCCAACAATGCCTTGTGGGACTCTGTTGGAGACTCCTTGAAAGCTATACTTTTCAGGGTTCTCTAGAGAAAAAGAACAAACAGAGTGACCATATATGACAAAGGGAATGTATTGGTTTTATACACTATGGACTGGACAGGCCACTGTTGGGTATTGTCACACAGAAGAAGCTGAAAACGCAGCATCCGTTCAGATCATGAGGCTGGATGTCTCAGCAATTCCAGCCTGGTGCTGAAGGACTCCTGGTGAGCCATGGGTCTTCAGTCCATGTTGGAAATTGGAAGAAGTTGAATCCCGGTATCAGCAAAGAATAGCAGCAGCAGCAGCAGCAGCAGCAGAGGTGGCAAAAGAATAGATGTACTCAACCATGGAGCAGGGACCAGAGTCAGGCAAGCAAAGGCAACCCTGCTTTCTCCTACAGCCTCATTATAGATGAACCAATGCCAAAACGTGCCACCCACTCTGGGGGAGGGTTCTCCCTCTTCACTTAGTCCTTCCAGGAAATACACCAAGAGGCATGTCCCTTAAGGTTGACACTAGCTCCAGTCAAGCTGACAACAGAGATGAATTATCACAAACATCATCACACAGGCCATCATCTGAGATCCACAAGAACCAAACCATTAGGAGTCTGTTCCTCCCTGCCCACATTTAACAGAAAATGAGGAGCTAAGGGCCCGTTGCATCTCACAGAAGCTGTCTCCTTAGATCCCCCTGATCACCATAAGGAGGAGAATGCCACTCTCCCATTAACTCAAATGAGTAAGAGCCAGGGCCCCTCCCTTTTCCATGGGAGGCTGTCAGCACCGAATGGTGAGGGGTGGAGCAAGAGGGCCCTGGGAAACAACCTCTGCTGCAACTTCACCACAGACTTCCTGAATTACTGCTCTGTCCCTGGAGCCAGGTCAACTTTATAGCTACAGGATGAGCACGCCATACATAACCTCCCGTCGCTCCCAGCCTTCTGAATACCAAAGCTGACACGCTAACATCATAAGTTACTATGAAGTGAGGCCATCAGTTTAACATGATGGGCACAGTGTAAATAGTAGCTATGCACACTGACAGCTTGACCTTGAATACATCGCTTAACATCTCCAAGACCCAGCTCTCTCCTCCTTTAATGGGATCATTGTAATATCTGCTGTCTTGTAGGGCAGTTGTAAGGATTAAAGGGCTAGAGGAGCAGAAAAGTGGATAGAGACCTCCTGTGCCTACATCAGGAGTCATGCCAACTTCTCCACAGCAGAGACAAGTCAACATGAGAAAAATAACAACAACTTTGTTAGAAGTGAACACAGGCTTAAGGCTCCAGAGAAAAACATTTAATGCTTTGGTTTAATGAAAGGAGTGACAGCAGATAGACATATATATGATCAGGTGGGTGTGATCTAATGGTAAGAGACTGGGGACAGGATCCCAGCAAAGCCTGCATGTTCTTTTTCATCTTGGTCACTTTGTGTAGTGTTCCTTGCTCTCAGGGATGGAGCAGGACATCTCTGGTATGAAGGTTTGAAAAAGGGAAGGAAGAAGGGGGGAGACGGTGAGCTAACTCATCAGGCTTTGTAGCTTTTGGCGGGCTGAGAGGCTCTGTAATCTGTCTTGAGAAAAAGCAATTCCGCTTGATGTGAGTTCCTTTGAGGGTAGCAGGACAGGAGATGGGAGGAGAAGAGGTCAGGGGGAGATTTTCCTTTGGAGATCTTTCCAGTGTCCTTTGGATTAAACTACTCTGTGTGCCAAAGCATCACTCTGGACTTCCCTATTCTAAGCCCCAATAGTGCTTAGAAAACTGACTTCCCTGAACATATGTGTAAGCTACTTTTGCATTGATGTAATAAAATATCCAACAGAAACAACATATGGGGAGAAGGATGGATTGACTTCAAATCAAGTTTAAGAAGGATATTGTGAAAGAGAAGGCACCGGGAATGTCTTTATGGCCACAGGAAAATATTGGAATATTTTCACATGACCATGGTTTGGGAAGAAGAAGAATGAAGCCAGAAGCCAGCAGTATGAGTTTCCATCCCTCCCTACTGACCTATTTCCACCAGTCAGCCTCCACCTTCTAAAGGCTCTACAGCCTTCAAAATAGTACTACAAGCCAGGAGGCAAGTGTTCAAAACATAAGCCCATGGGTGTGCTTCAGATTCAAACCACAATAAACTTACAGTGCTTATCACTGGAAATAATCCTGACTCTGGAATCTGTGCTTCAGATGAGATGAGAGTAGAAAAGGCTAGCTGCTATGTCTCTGAGAAATAGATTGGTATTGATCACTCATCAATGTGTGTGTGTGGGGGGGTAAACTGGCATAGAATTTTTTTCTTTTCTTTTTTTTTTTTTTTTTGGTTTCTCTGTATTGCTTTGGAGGCTGTCCTGGCACTCGCTCTGTAGACCAGTCTGGTCTTGAACTTCCAGAGATCTGCCTGCCTCTGCCTCCCAAGTGCTGGGATTAAAGGTGTGCGCCACCACCGCCAGGCTAGAATCTTTTTCTTACAAATAAATTTGCAAACCCTCCTCCCTGTGGAGAAATCAACACACAGTGACCCAGACCCTGACTTCAGGGATCATACAATCTGTTAAGAGAGTATTTAAAACACCACCAAGGTGAGTGTACTAAAATACAACAGATAAAGGTATTTGTACCACAAATGTTTCCTTTACAGAGGTTTCCAACTCCTGGGAGGAGCCCTTTCTTTGTCATCTTCCCGGGATGTAGTAATTTAGCATAAACCTACTGATTGACCTTGCCTATAAATCAGACTCTAACCATGTCCTTCTATTTCAGTACAGCCTTTCTTCAGGGCAGCATTTGTGAGGAAAATGTCTTTGGACAAGACTTTCTCCAGAGGGTCGTATTATACCAAGGAAATTAATTCCCTCTCTCAGACTCATAAAATGCAAAAATAAAATCAGCATTCCTCCTGAAGGCTGAGGGAACCAGGTGTGCATACTGAAAGCGGTTCTTCTAGGGGAAGCATGCTGGAGGGGCTCATTTGCATTTACCTTCTCGCTGGCCTGGGTTCTGCAGAGCCTAGCTCTCTGGTTGCCTGCCTGCCTGCGGCTGCATGGTACAGGGGGTGGAGAGGTGCGGGAGGGGGAGGGGTGCGGGTAGACAGGTGGGAAAGTGGGGAAGGGTGGGGGGATTCCAGGAAATGATGGGCTGCAGAGCTCCACAGCTGCTCGCTAAGCTCCCATATTGCCTCACAAAGAGCACAGACCACCTCCATCTTCACTTTGCCCAGCCCACCTGGCACCTTCCCCGGTTGAAGGCGCTAACCGGAGAATGAGAGAGGAGTGGGTACCAGGAAAGCAAGCGGGATCCAGTGGATTTGAGGGAGCAGAGAGCTCAGACGATGGCCGCTCTGGTTGCTGATCTTCTAAGGTCAGACACAATACAGGCAATCCTAAATCATCTCTTCTTCCATCCTCATGTACACGAGAGTTTGTTTGGACCATGAACTGACCCAAAGCTACGTTCCGTCACCTACCAAGCACATGGCAGTGACCGGCTCCCAAATCACAGCACCCAGAGCAATGACCTGTTTCAAAAACTTATGTATAAGTGTTCTGCAGAACCTTCTAAAACATTCTTCCTTCCTTGGCCATGGCCTATCCCTTTCAACTGAAATCCACCCACGCACCCAGTCAGACCCCACCCACCACCACCCCCTACCCACAAATACACAACATTGCCTATGAGGTTAACAACCAAAAGTTGCCTGGCTGGTTTGAGCTGGGGTCTCTTTGTTCAACTGGCCATCTTAAATGAAGTGCCACCGCACAAAGTGATTTGGCAGGTGTACAAAGGGACATATGCTGCACCTGCAATGCTCTGGTTCTTTACATGAACAATAAATTAATTTGTGTATTTCCTGTGTAATTAAACATCAAACTTTCAGAGTTCTCATACAAGAAGCAGACAAAAACAGAATTGTCCCATTCCTGTTCCCCGACCCTATCACCACAGAGAGCCCAGAAGGACCTCTCAATACTCCCACAGCTTTGAAGGACACGGTTGAAAATTGTCTGCCTTTATAAAAAGAGGAAAACGAAGGCAGTCTGGTACCTTGCCCAAGGACTAGAGCCTGATTAATGTCCATGCTCAAGCTTGAACTTGGATCTCCTGACTCCTATTTTGTCTGTTCCTTGTAATGAGTCATAATCCCCAGAAGATGGGCATTAAAATGACCAGTCTGTCACCAGAGTGAGACAGCACGTTAAAATTTACTATCTCCCCCAAAGTACTCTAGCACGAATTAGCTTCTCAAAATACTTGTCCGTCTCCTTGGATCGTGGTGTTCAGAACTGGGAATGCATCTTCTGTTCCACACCATGAGAGGGTGGAAAAACACCAGCAGCTGTGTGGCTTTGTGTGATGGCTTTTCCTGCTTGTCTTCTTGGAATCGTGTTGGAAACAAACCCCAGAGCAAGCTTCTGGATTGGGCTTACCTAGGTGGGAAGACCCACCCCATGTGGATGACACCGTCTCATGAACTGGATTCCAGACCAAGTAAAAGGATGAAAGGAAGTTGAGTACTAGTGCTTGTCTTTCTCTGCTTCCTGACTGAAGATGCCACATGACCAGCCATCTCAGCCTCCTGACATCATGATTCTCCTTTCATGATGGACTGCACTCTCCAACTGTGAACCAAAATAAACTTTTCTTTGTCCTTCAGTTGCTTTTGTCAGATATTTTGTTGCTGCAACAAGGTGAGTAGCCATTGCAGCTTATCGGCATAGAAAGGCCACGGTATGGGCGTTTCCTGCACTACCTGCTGCAAGTCTTCAGTAACTCTATGCTAATTAGGTCAAAGTCGTGTTTGCTGCAGGCACACAGTCTCATGTCAATTCATGTGGTTGGGTAGTAGAGAGCAGGAGTTAGTGCTGAGAGAAAGTGTAGGAGAAGAAGGAGTTTCATTCATTATTTATTCATTCTTTCATTTAGCGAACAGTTACTCTGTCTGCCACTATACTAGGTGCATACCTGAACAATGTCTACCACCCTTCAAGATCTCCCAGCCTAGACAGGACAGAAGACAAGGTTACCTGTAATCTAAGGACAGTGTTATAAGTGCTTGCATAGGTGAGGAAGGGAGTTATAAACCGGATACTTTGAGTTGCAAGTGAAAGGATCCCTATTAAAACGGTCTTGAGCAATAAGGGTCATGAAGGATGAAAATGCTGGGAATTCTGGCAGATAGCTCTGGCACAATAAATTAATCCAGAAATTCAATGAAGTCATCTCCAACCTCGGGTCTTTTCTACCAGCCTTAATCCTTTGTCCTTCACCCCACAAGGTTGCTGCTAAATCACCAAACATCATGCCTTTCTTTATTTATCATGCACCAAGACTGGAAGAGAACAGTTCTCTTCTAAGAGTTTTTTTTCTTCAACTAGGAAAGACAATTTTTCTCAGAGTCCCCTGGGAAAATATGTCCATATTTTAACTGGAATGGGAGCTTAGAAAATAAGAATCTGGTCTTTTCACCCACTGAAAGCAGGAAGGAGCAGAGAGTGGGAAACTGCAGTATATAACGGTGCCTGTCACCAGTGCACAGAGGAGGAACATGAACCCCAGATTTGAAGGTGGGAACAAGTGGCAGAGAAACATTGGCCCCCCTATAATGCCACCCTACCTCCATTTCTGTTGCCATGATAAAATATTCGGACAAAAAAAAATACCCTCCAACAACTTGGAAGAGAAATGGTTTATTTTAACTTACAAGTCCAAGTTACAGTCTGTTGTGGAGACATTAAGACCTCGAGAACTTTGAACAATTGGATACACGACATCTTCAGACAAGAAGAGTGGGAAGTCAATGCATGCAAGCCTACATGCTCAACACAGGCATGGACTGACAGGATTTGTTAAGGCAACATGAAGGGTGAAGGGGAGTCCTGCTGAGGAGTGGGAGGAGGGATTGTAGGAGCCAGGTGGGTCAGGGACATTGCAGGAAAACCCACAGAAACAGCTAGCCTGACTCATGGGAACTGAACCAACTACCTGAGCCCGCCTGGGACCGGCCTAGGCCCTCTTTATATATGTAACAGTTGTGTAGTTTGATCTATTTGTTGGATTCCTGGCAATGGGAAGAGGGGTTGTCTCTGGCCCTACTCCTCATGTTGGTGACCTACTCCTCATGCTGGATTGCCTTGCTCAGCCTGAATACAGGGGGAGGTTCTAGGTCTTAAGGAAGCTTGATATGCCATGCTTTGCTGATGTCCATGGGAGGCCTGCCCCTTTCTGAGTGAATATGGAGGAGGGGTGGATTGGGGGGAAGGAATGGTGTGGAGGTGCGAGGAGGGAGTGGGTGGAGAGAAGGAAAGGGAGGCTGTGGTTGAGATGTAAAATAAATGAATAAATTAATTAATTAGATTAAAAATAAATGAGTGCTGCTTTGTATTGGATATATTCATGGCTCAATTAGTGGCTGGATCTTTAAGACTGGAATAACGAATCCAGGACTCTATGTGAGATTTGGCCTCAGTATAGGGACTGTGGATCACCATAATATACAAGACAATGACCTTGGCTCCCTCAGGTAGGAATATAGTTCAGTGATCAAGTGCATGCTTAAGCTACAGAAGGCCCCATCCTGACGGAGAGAGCCGCTGGGAACTGGGACAGCCTTCTCCAAGTCATGCTGGCTGAATTGGTGCCAGGAAGGACCAGGAGTGCCCAGTAAAGATAATTAAACGAGGGAATGACTGAAAAAGGCAAATGAATGAAACCCAGTGGACGCGTCTCTTAGACTGTTTGTTACAAAAGAGAGGAAAGCCTTGCTCTCTGTTTTGTTGAAGGCATTCCAAGGCCCCCTCCCTTGTGGTTTAGATGCTGAACTCAGGCTCTAGTTTCCATTTAGATTAGCTGGTGCTTTCAAAGCGGATCCTCTCCTGAATGACTAATGCATTCTCTTGGGAGGACTCACAAGTTTGACTTTCAATGTTTCCCAAAAAAGCAGATATTTCATTTTACAAGGCCGAGGTGGTTGAAGCCGGATGGGCAGTAATGAAACTGGATTTGGTAACCACGCGTGCAGTTCACTGTTTTCCATCCTTGGAAATTATATGTGGTCTGTACTAAGAAATTCTTAGGCAACTGTGGCGATTTGAATAAGAGATATCCCGTAGGTCCATGGTGTAATGGTTAGCACTCTGGATTTTGAATAAAAGATATCTCATATTCACCATAGTCTTGGGAATTTAAATATTTGGTTTACTGGCACTTTTGTGGAGGCTTAGCTCATACAGCCTTACTGGAGGAAATATGTCACTAGGGACTGGGTTTGAGAGCAAAAAGTTTTGCCTACTCATGTTTGCTCTCTCTATTTCATGTTTCTGTTCAACATGTGAGCTCTCAGCTTCTGGCTCCAGCTGCTTTCTGCTGCTGTCTATACTACCATAAATCTAACACTCTGGAACCATAAGCCAAAATAACCTTTTTCTTCTCTATGTTATCTTGCTCATGGTATTTTAGCCCATAACAGAAAAGTAACTAATATGGCAACCATCTCAAATACAGTAAGACGTCTTTGGAGTTAGGACCCAGGAGAAATAATACATTGCACAGTGGTTAGAAACACACTGATGTCAAGTGCAGAAGTTAAAAACCTGCCCTTTCACTTACCAGCTGGGCAACCGCAGGACAGTTAGCTTACCTACTCTATGCATCAATTCTCTCAACTGTAGGGAGCAGTAACAATGCCTACTGTGCGAGCCTGAAGCAAAGAGCTCAGTGTGGAGACTTAATATTAAGTTCTCAATACATGTTACCCAGTGTATTAGTTTCCCAAGGTGCCTGTTACAAGTACCAGGTGGCTTAACAATAGTTTGGCAACTTGTAAGGACTGTGAGAAGTGAATCCGCGCTGTGCCTCTCCCTAGTTTTTGCTGTTTTATTGACAATCTTACTGTCCTTCAACTTTCTTGTGTTTCTATGTCTTCCTCCATCTTCTCAAGGCATCTCCTTGCATCCCTGTCTATGTCCAAATTTTTACTTCTAATGAGGACACCAGGAATACTAGATTAGGAACACACCCTACTGCCATAGGACCTCATCTTAGTAATTACATCTGCAGAAGCCTTTTTCTAGCACATGTGAAAACACCATGCTGCAGCTTCCTACATATGAATTTTATAGAAACATGTTCCTACCTAATAGTTAGGTATTATGGCTTTTAATTTTATTCTCATACTCATGCCAGGTTGTCAAGTTAAGATATATATCTTTCTTTTTAACCTTTCAGTTTTATTTTATTTGGGGATTTAAAATATTTGTTGGCATTATTGCTACCAAATTTTCCCTAATGTTAACATAATTGCACTATAATTATCTAAATATGAATTAATATTTTCACAATATTATTAAATTTACCTTACATCTTAATTCAGATCTGCCCCACTAATGTCCATATGGTGGTGTAGGATTGATTACAGAATCAAACGAATTTAATTTCCTATCATCATCTCAATCTAGGAAAGTTCCTTGGTCTTCCCTACTCATACTTGCCCTGACATGTTTGAAGAGCAGTGGCTAGTTTCCATTAATTATCTCTCAAATTTGTCTGTTGTTTCCTCATGGATAAATCCAGTTCTCTCTCTCTCTCTCTCTCTCTCTCTCTCTCTCTCTCTCTCTCTCTCTGTGTGTGTGTGTGTGTGTGTGTGTGTGTGTGTGTGTGTGTGTGCCCGTGTGTGTGTGTGCCCGTGTGTGTGTGCCCGTGTGTGTGTGTGTGTGTGTGTGTGTGTGTGTGTGTGTGTGTGTTTTGTCTGTCCCTCTCACTCCGATAATCCCACACTGGTAATCTTATTTGTTTATCTATTCGCTTCTATTTTCTGTATTGTGGGGGAGGGAGCTCAGGATGACCCAACAAGATGGAGAGGTCAGAGAACGATTTCCGCAGAGGTCAGTTTGGTTCTTCCTCGGGAGTCCTGGGGATTTAACTCAGGTTGTCAGGCTTAGCTGTAAGCACTTTTACCCCACAGGATCATCTCTCAGGCCTTCACACCAGCCATCTTGTGCCCTTCTCAGCAAATTCTGTCTGGGGGCTGACATTGTCAGGGTTGGTGATGTTAACTTAGGCCAATTGGTTTGGGCATTTCCTTCAGGGATTCTCCACTGTGTAGTCACTCTTTTTCCCTGTGGGATGAATATATCTTCGAGAGATGCACTGTGAGACTGTGTGAGACCCAGCTTACATGATCACACTTACACACAATAGTTTTGTCACATGTGGCTAATACTTGCTTGCAAGAATCATTGTCTAATGATATTTTCTATGTCCAGGTGTTATCAACCTGTATTCCATTGTAATTTATATTTAATATGTAGGAAGAACATATATACTCCTCCCATTATTATTATTTTTGTTTTAACGAAAACCTCTCTGTAACTATATACGCTATCACCCTCTCTCTGGGCTCTCTAGGACTCGATTCTTAAGTCTGCCCACTTCTGAAGTATCCTCCACACACTACACAAAGGGGAATAAAAATCCTTCTTTATTTTGCATTTAAACCTCATGACTTCCCATTAATAGAATCTTTGAAGGCCCAGTGTGCCAAATGCTTCTCGAGGCGAAGAGGCTGTTTAAATTATTCAAGAGAACTGTTTTTATACAACTGGATGTACACATAAAAATTAATGCTAATTACATACAATTTCCAGCTATTCATTAAAACAAACCCCAAGGCATTCCAAAAGTCCTTAGTTAGCCTGATGTTATTCTAGGTGCTTGGAAACAAATCGACCTTTCTTTAAAAATGAAAATCCTGAGCTGTGCTTTACAAAAAAACACATATTGTGCAGGTTCCATAGTGTAGCGGTTATTATGTCTGCTTTATAAAAAGCACATATCTGTACTAGCCGTGAGCACATCCTACTCCCGTTACCTAGATCCCCTTATTTCTTTCTCCTGGGCATCCATTCCATAGCCATGTATTGAAAACCTACTGTGTGCCAGCCAGTTCTCTAAATGCTAGGTTAAAAGCAGTAAGCAAAATAAAGTCCCAAACCTATGACTGCAGCTTCCAATTTTATGGAAAGTGATGCCATCTGTAGTGGCTGCTGGGGGAAAACACATTAAGCACAGAGGCACAGCATGGTGGCACGGGAGAGGGAAGACTGTCATTTGGATAACCTGGAGAAGGAAGACAGCTCAGATGAGGTAGAGAGGTGGGGTGGAACAGAGGCCTGAGAGAAGGGACAGGAAGTGCTGTGGCTTTTCAGAGAGGACAATCAGGAAAAGGGAGAGCCAGTTCAGCCCCCCCCCCCCAAAGAGCAATAATGAGCAGTACTGCATGAAAGGCAGGGTGGGGGCCGGATTGCCTTCTTTTGGCTAAGTTTTTTTTTCTTTTTTTTAATTTATTTTTTACATCCCATTTCCTCTTCCATCCTTTCCTCCCACTCCCTCTACTTCTCCACTCCCTGCCTCCTCTCATCTGCTCCTCAGAGAGGGCAAGGCCTCCCCTAGGAAGTCTACTAAGTCTGTCCCATCATCTCGTTGAGGCAGGACCGAGGCAACTCTCCACCCTCACAACCCTGTGTCTAGGCTGAGCAAGGTTTCTCTCTATATAGAATGGGCTCCATTAAGTCAGTTTGTGCATTAGTGTTAGATCTTGGACCCACTTCCAGTGGCTTCATATATTGTTCCAGTCACATCGTTGTCACCCACATTAAGGGAGTCTAGTTTGGTCTTATTCGGGTTCTCCATTTGTCAGACCTAAATCAATGATCTCTCACTCGCTCAGGTTCTTTTGGCTAAGTTTTAAGCTTTCTTCCTCCACTTGATTTTTCTTAATAGTTTGGAATATATTTCCTTGTCTAGAAAGTCAGTATGATTATAGCTAGAGATAAGTGGATAGTGGTTAATATAATTTATCTATATTTCTTTCATATTATTGTTTAAATAATTATGTTACATTTATTTGTGCATGAACAGAGGTCAAGGGACAACTTTCAAGAGTCAGTTCTCTTTTTCTACCACATGGGGTCCAGGGACCAAATACAGGTCGTTAGGTTTAGCACTAAATTCCCTTCCCTGCTGAGCCATCTCACTGGCCTCTCTCTTATTGTGGTTGCCTGCAGTTCCCACCACCTTCTTACCATTCTGCTTCCACATTCAGAGATGGACAAGCCGATAATAAAGTCAAGAATGCTTTCCTGTAAATGACCTAATCCTAGGGAAAATAACCACACCCACCTATGCTGACCTGCCCAGACAGGCACCAGTGCTTGAACTTGGGTAAGATGGGCTGTACTAGTAAAATACACTTGGTTAGTGTAAAAGAATGTAAAATGCTTCCTTTAATAATATGATTATAATAGAATACATATAATATGTATTAAAGTAGAATTATTATATTAAAATATGTAATATGTAAATATTATAAAATATAATATTTTAAAATCAAGTTAAAGTATTAGTAACCTTTTATTTCACCTTCCTGTTAAATTTAGGTACAAAATAATTTCAAGTTATGTATAATTCATATTTGTTACATATGATTCATATTTGTTGTTCACTTTTTTTTTTTCCAGGACAGAGTTTCTTTATGTAACAGCCCTGGCTGTCCTGGAACTCACTCTGTAGAATAGGCTGGCCTCGAACTCACAGAGATCCACCATTTTTTTAAAAATGTGTAGCCCAGGCTGGCCTCGAACTCAATATACTCCTGCCTCTGCCTCCTTCAGCAAACCCTACTGGCATGCACCACCTTAACTGGCTACTTTTTACTTCTTTAGACAGCTTTGATCTATGCCAAAGTATTGATGGCATTATGTCAGTTGTTTATAATGTCTTCACTGGGCATCTGTAGAGTCTTCAAATATTATCTAAAATTATAAAGATAGGACTGGGGAAATGATTCACTGGTTAAGAGCATTGCTGCTCTTGAGAGGACCTGGGCATACACATGGTGCATGGAGGCAAGCAGTAACCATACATGAATATAAATGAAAAAATACATAATTTTCAAATTATGAAGACACTTCCTGGAGGTGTTCAGATGAGAAGAAACTGTCACCTGTCAAAAAGCTCACAAATTGAAAACATTTTCCAATTAGCTGTGATTCTAAAACTGATGACCACCTCCAAATGACTGCTTAGTTAAATTAAATTTGACTGAGACAATCCTTACATACTGAACTACGACCTATTTTACGAATATTTTAGTTTTTTCAAACAAATAGCTGAGTCTCAGTCAATAGCAGCACCCATGCTTCCAACCATCACACACTCTCAGGCCATCAGACTACACCCAAATAAGGCAAAAGTCCAGCTGTGGGGATCCTAGGGCCTCTGTCCCCACCCCCACCCACTCTGTCTTTAAAGTTTCCCTGTCCTACCTGAAGAATAGTCAGTGAAAGTCTCTAGTACTGAGGGCTTCTGGGCTGGTGAAGTGTTCTTCAGGAGCAACTAATATCTATCAAATGTAATTTGTCTAAAGTTTCAACAGCACCCATATATCCCAAGAGACAGACAGCCTGGGAAAAATAGCACCAGTGGTGACAGAATTTATAAATGCATCAGTAAGCCCTGGCCCCATAGATCTCAGGGCAGATGTCATAAGAGACCCAATGTATGATGGGAAACTCAGTGTGTGATGGGCTTAGACTTTCTTAGGTAACACTGGAGTATACACTGTGGTCTTCTTCAAAGAGGCCTTATGTTTTCTAGACCCTTGTCCATAAAGCAGGGGGACAAGGCCTGTTAGGACAGGCATGTACCAGCCTGCTTTGCAGTGTGATGTTTTGAAACAAATCGGACAGATTCAACCATGCAGAAATGTTACTGTATTGCAGAGGTTAGAATTCAGAACATGCTTGGCTGATTCAGCAATCCTGCTTAATTGCTACTGATTCTGATGAGCAGAAAAGAAGCTACCTCTGATATTTAGGCAGTCAGCAATTTCTGCCAAAAGAATTGATGGTCCGAGAAGGCATAGTATGAGGAGGGAGAAGATCAAGTGGACTTAACTGGGTTATTATGTAAATTCTACCAAGGGGGCTGGAGAAGTAGGGGCTCAGTGGGTCAGGTGCTTGCTGCTCAAGCTTGAGGACCTAAGTTCAGATCCCAGCTGATCTGGCACACACAGTGGAAAGTTTGACCCCACCTCAAACAAGATAGTAGGCAAGGGCTGACTCTCAAGTTGTCTTCCGACTTCCACATGCTCTCTATGATGTGTGCCTGCCAATAAACACACACACAGACACACACCACCACTACTACTACCACCACCACCACCAACAACAACAACAACAACAACAACAACAAAAGTCTTAGCACTTATCAGGAGAAAATGCAATGCTTTAAAATTATTTTTTCCTTTATGCAATTATATCCTGAAATTTAAACCAGAATAATTCTAATTTCACTTGGTAAGAAAATTAACTCCTAACTCCCCATAAACAAATATACACAAAAATCAAATCTGTGACTTTGTATTTAGTCCAAGATTCACAAGAAGAAAACATTTACTTCTAAATAATAGAAAAATTACTCAAAACAAAAAATCCCTACATTTTATTTTACACTTCCAATTAAAAATTGAAACTATCATTAAGTGCTATAATTCAAATTCAAAGCTATACTTTTAAGAATAATTTTGGGGTGTGTGTGAATATACATCATATGGGTGCAATGCTCACACAGGCCAAAAGAGGGCATAAGATCACCTGGAACTGGAGTTCCAGGCAGTCCTTAGCTACCTGAAGTGGGTGAGAAGAATTGAACTCTGGTCCCTTGAGGAACAGTATGTGCTATTAACTGCTGAGCCATCTGTCCAGCACTTAGTAAATATCTTTATAAAAAACATCCAACACATATTAATTAATGTACATACTTGGGAGGTATATGTAGAAAATGAGCAATTCTCAAGAAGAAATCCCTTAGATGTATGTCTTAATCTCTTCCAGGTTGGTGTCATAGAATGCCACAGAGTAGGTAGGTCATAACAAACAGAAATTTGTCTCATCATTGTGAGGATTGCAAAGTCCAAGATCGAAGGCTCCATCCAACAAGGGCTTTCTTGCTGTGTCATAACTCAGAGGAAGGCATCACCTGGATACAAGCAAGAAGGGTCCAAACTGACTTCTATAATAAACCCATTCTCAATAAGAGTACTAGTCAACCCTTGAAGGCAGAGACTGAGAACAACTCCCCTCTCACAGGTTCCAGCTCTCAGCCCTGTAGCATTTGGCCATTAGTTCTTCAAGATGAGTACTTTTTGACAGACATGTTCGAACCGTAGCAACATGGCTTAAGTTTTGTCAGTTGCATGTATCAGGATGTGGGGAAGATTTGATTTTTGACATGATGTCCAGGAAAAGTACCTGAAGCAAGGGTCAAGTTTGTCACAGAAGTCAAGCTGGTGCTTTCTCCATTGATAAACATTTCATGTGATTTATTTTATTTGATTCATTTGGTGGTACAGAAGTTAGAACTAAAGGTCTCTCATACATGAGACAAGTGCTGATTTTATCATTGAGCTACACCAGCTCTTTTAGTCACCCTGCTTTCTGGTACAGAGAGGAAGCCACCTTAAATATTTGTTCCTTATCCACACAGGTAGCTCCTGCTGTGTTTTCAGAATTTCTATATCTGTTGTTAGTCTAGTCAGTTCACACCCAGATGTGGTGACACTTATCTGTAATCACAACATTCTGTAGGTCAAGGCAGAAAGATCAGACGTTCAAGGTTATCCTCATCCACATAGCAAGTTTGAGACCAGTCTGGGCTACCTGAGACCATTTTCCAAAGAAGAAAATGGAAGAAAGCTAAAAGTAGTCTTTATGCCAAAGAGGCATCATTATTAATGGATGGGAAGTAGTGTTTGTGGTGGACAAATAATTTTTGAAATGTCAAACAATTTTTCTCGTGTGTGTGTGTGTGTGTGTGTGTGTGTGTGTGTGTGTGTGTGTGTGTGTGTGTGTTTGCCTTTGCATGTCATGGTCCCCTACATTCTCACCCCTATTCAGTCATTCATTGCCTAAAGGAATGGATTACTCAGAGTAAAGCAGATAACAGAGTAACTGATTTTTGGCTTTTGAGTATCAGAAGGAAGACAGTGGTTTGAGTACACGTTATGATTCAAGCAGAGCTTCCTGTCCATCTTCCACCAATGAAATTACCTAAAGACAGGGACTACTGGAGGAAAAGTAAGCCTGGCAGGGGAACCTGAAAGGATGCTGTTGTCAGTGTTGTGACTTGACTGTAACATGCCCCCCACAGGCTCATGTGTTCCAATACTTGATCTCTAACTGATACTGTTTGGGAAGATTGTGGAACCTTTAGGAGGTGGAGCCTTGTTGGAGAAAGAGGGTCATGGGGGGGTGGGCCTTAAAGCTTTATATCCATGTCCCACTTCCTGTTTAATCTCTGCTTCCTGAGTGTAGATGCAATGTGACCAACCAGCCTCCTGATGCTGCCTCCATCTTTCCATGCCTGCTGCCATGTTTCCCCTGCCATGATGGACTCTGTCCATTTGTAACTGTAAGCCAAATAAAGCCTTTCTTTGTGATGTTTTTATCACATCAACATGTAAGTCTCTAAGATAGTCAGCTTTCTGCTACTGTGACAAATGCCAGAGATAATTACAAGGAGAAAGGTTTATTTCGGCTCCCTAGTTTTTGGAGATTTCTGTCTGTGATTGGTTGGCCTAGTTGCTTTGGATCTGTGGTAAGGCATCTTGGCATGATGGTATTACATTGCAAACTAGACATTTTATGTCCAAGTGTATTTCTCATTATCTCCCTTGGGGGGGTACACTCTAAAAGACCTAAAGTCTCTCACTAGGCCCCAGCCATTACACTTAAAATCTTTGTGTGGTGCTACTTTGGGAGCAATCTTTAGCACTTGGTTTTTTAGGGGATAGCCTGGTTCCAAACCTCAGCAAATCTCTATCATAATATGACAAATGGAGCTGTGAGGTTGCTCACTGGGTAAAGAGCCTGTTGTGTGCAAATATAAAGACCTGAGTTCTCATCTTTGGAAACCATTCAAAAGCCAGGCATAATGTCACATAACCCCAGTGCTGAACAGAGAAAGGCAGTTGCTGAAAGTCATTGGCTAACCTAACCAAATCAATAAGCTGCATATTTGGTGAGAGCTCCTGCCTCAAAATACAATGTGAAGCAGTTGCTGAAGCCAGAGTAGGGATGAGAGCTGCTCTCAGCATCCGTTAGATAAACTTCTTTTTATAGAGAATAATGGTTAATGCAGAGATGTATGGCTACTCAAGGTGCTGAAACTAAATGCACAGCCCTAAACAGGACAACTATAAGCATTCCCTCAAAGAGTCAGCCTGGACTTCAACTAAGTCAGGCTTGGACTTCTAACCTTGAAAACTATGAGGTAATAAACATGGGGTGTTTAAATCATAAGTGCATGGCAGGTTGTTATGTGGTGTGCCAGCTAGTTTTATATCTACTTGACACAAGCCAGAGTCCATCTGAGAGGAGGGAACCTCAATTGAGAAAAGGCCTCCATAAGATCTGACTGTAGGTAGGCAAGCCAGTACAGCATTTTCTTTAGTAGTGATTTTTGAGGGAGGGTCCAGCCCATTTTGGGTGGTGCCATTCCTGGGCTGGTGGTCCTTGGTTCTATGAGAAAGCAGGCTGAGCAAGCCATGAGGAGCAGGCCAGTAAGCAGCACTCTTCTATGGCTTCTGCATCAGCTCCTGCCTCCAGGTTTTTGATCTGTTTGAGTTCCTGTCTTGGTTTCCCTCATTGGACTATGACTTGGGATACGTAAGCCAAATAAACCCTTTCCTCCCTAAGTTGCTTTTGGTCATGGCGTTTTATCACAGCAACAGTAATCCTGACTAAGACATATGGGAATAAAAATGTGTAAGGGTGTTAAGTTATTGACAACTATGTATGGAAATAGCCAGCCCAGTGTCTTCACTCCAAAGCCCACATTTACCAGAGTTATGCCCTACCCTCCTGTTCCCAGATAGTACTTTTGTTTTAGGTCTCAGCTGTACTCTAATACCCAACTCAGCTGACTTCCCCAGATGAGTCATACAGAAGGACCTTCTCTGAGTTGGATCACATAGAAGACCACAGTATCTTTTCACATGTACAGATCTGTCTGGGAAAACAGTAGCCATGTGGGTTCGTCTTAGACACATGTAAAACATGAAATGCCTAAGGGACATGTGATTCATCCTACACTTGCTGCACACAAGTGACCTGGGTGGCAGCAGGACAACTGTGCTTTATTTTCCACTTGCTGTTAGGTGGCATAGTTGTAACACCTCTCATTGTCCTAGGCACCAGAAGGAATAGCCACGTAGTCTCGAGCTCCCAGAACTCTCTGGGAGCATCATTGTAAGAGAAATATTGGGGCATTTAGAATGTGCCTGCCTACTCTTCTTTTATGAAGGCATTTGTAAATTATGTGATTCAATTTACTATAATACTAAAAGCAGGCAGTATTTAGGAACTGGATGAAAATATCTATCATGCATTACAGAGATCTAAAACTGCAATAATACACCCATCCAACACCTTCACTTCAAGACCCAGAATTTGCAAATTTCTTCCTTTATGATAAGCTGTCATGAAAATATTTGTATTTCAGTATCTCTCCCTGGGAAGGTAAATTGAAAAATCAGGGTGCAGGAATGCAACAGGATGGAAATAATACATCTGTTGAATCTGTCGTTGCTCACTTCACAGTTGGAAGCATTTATAGAAGTTAAGTGGTAAAAACAAATTGACATTAAACTAGCATGGCTTGTTTGTCACATAGTCATATGTTGGGTGGGGGTAAATAGCTCAATACTAAAGGCACTTGCTGTGCAAGCCTGGTAAATTCAGTGTGATCCCCAGAACCTACAGAAAAGTGGAAGGCATAAACCAACTTCACAAAATTTTCCTCTGACCTCCACAATTGCATGTGTGTCCAAATACATAAATCATACACACACACTAATAATAATATTAATAACTACTTTTTTAAAAAAAGGCACATGTTAACTCAACTCACATTTGCCAGCACCTACCATGTTCGGAACCTTTCTGTATACTTGGGAAGAATACAAAGAAATAGGTGTATGGTGTCTGGCTTTGGGAAATTAGTCAAGCACGGAGAGTGTGATGGCGAATGCTGTCAACTTGACAGGATCACCAAACTCCTGGGAATGTTTGTGATGGATTATCTGGTTTAGGTTAACTGACACACCCTAAATATGGGCAGCACCATTCCCTTGGCTGGGGTCCTGCACTAAATATGAACAAATCAAACAAGAATATGCCTTGCTTTCTGCTCGATAAGTGTGGGCACAGAGTGACCAGCTGCCTCAAGCTCCTGATGCATACTTTCCCCACCATGATGGAGTATGTCTTCTGGAGCTGTGAGCCAAAATAAATCCCCCTCTCCTGAAGTCAATTTTGTCACAGCAATGAGACAAGCAAGCAATCAGAACTGCTAAGACCCATCTAATCATTCTCTTACTTGCAACTGGAAATTTTATTTAAAAGAAAATAACAGATGAAAAGCCTGCCTCAGTGTTTTGAAGTTAAGTGTTTGTATCTGCGAAAAGAATGGCTACTTTAAATCTCTAAGAAGTTCATTGATCTGACACCAAATCTCATACTTTCTCATTCATTAATTGTGACATATGCGTGTACATAACATAAACATTTGTAATGTCTTAGACCAAACGTACTGTTGCTGATTCCTAAATATTTGTGAGGATTCTGTGTGTTGTATATGTGTTTGTCAATGCTGGCATGTGTGTGCATGTACGTGTGTGTGGTGTATGTTTGTTAATCTGTGTTTGTGTGTGTGTGTATGTGTTTGTTTCTCTCTCTCTCTCTCTCTCTCTCTCTCTCTCTCTCTCTCTCTCTCTCTCTCTCTGCATGTGTGTGTGTGTGTGTGTGTGTGTGTGTGTGTGTGTGTGTACACGAGAGAATGTTAAGACCCAACATTGACATTGGGTGTTTTCACTCAATCACCCTCCACCTTTATTTTTTGAGACAGCATCTATCACTGAATCTATGCACATATATTTGCCTAGGTAGGATGGCCATTGAGTTCCAAGAATCCAACTGTTTCCACTCCATCCCACTCCCAGCCCTGGGATTACAGGTGTTGCTCATTGTCACTTGGGGCCTTTATGTAAAGTCTGGGGATCACAACTCAGATCCTCATGCTATGCAGAAGACATTTTACTGACCAAGCCACCTCCCTTCCTCTAGTAGAACATTGTTTTACCTATGTAGATACCTGCCATTTCATCCCAATACATATAAATCACATGATAGCAAATTAAATAATTGTGATGGTTACACAATTAAGAATCACTGAATCACACTTCAAATAGGGTTTCCTAGTACAAAAATTTATCCCGATAAGACTGTCAACACAAAACAAAAACATTGTCATTCCCACACTTAAACCTTACAATGGACCCCCTTAGTGTTCTCCAGACTACTTACTGTGACCTGCAGGATTGAACCTTTTCTGTGGACTTGCCTACCTCTGCCACACTTCCATCCTCCTATACCCCGAATCTGTTGTTTTTATCCTGCCTGCAGGTTTGTCAGGTCTTTCTACTGTAATCTTCTCCATAAATCTTGAGTAACAGCTCTTGCTCAGCTCTCTGTACAAATGCCATTTCTGTGACTTGAATATGGCTTCATGGATCTCTGGAAGAGGCATGTGGTCGATGCTTGGACCTCAGAATGTTAATGTGGACAAGTTTATAACAGTTAGGACTCAGAGGAAGGGCTCAGGTCAGTTGCTGGTGTGCTCATGGAAGACACTGTAGGAAGCCACTCTCTCTGGCTCTTGCTTTGATAGTGTGGACTCTTCTCACATAGTCTTATCACTGCTGCCCACCATAGTGTGATAGAACCAGGAAGACTTCTCCATGGGCTGCACCATGCTGTTTGGACTTTCAGAAAAGTAAGCTAAGTAAATTCTTAACAAGTAGGCTGTCTCAGGAAGCCTAGTTTTCAACTCTGTTGCTGTGATTAAACATCCTAACAAAAGCAATTTTAAGGAAGAGAGGGTTTATTTGGTCACAATTCCAGGTTACAGCTGATGATTGTGGGGAAATTGGTCTTATCCATAGCCAAGAGCAGAGAGCCAATGAATACACCTATGCCTGCTCATGCTCATCTCTCTCCAACCCACTCACACTTAGCTAGTCCAGGATCAAACTCCAGAGAATGGTGCCACCCATAATGGGTCTTCCCATATCAATCAACAGTAAGCAAGACAACCCACCTCAGGCAAGCCCACGGGCCACCCTGATCAGGACAATCCCTCAATGAGACTTCCCAGGTGACTCTAGAGAGTATCAAGTTGACAAGTAACATTACAGTGATGGAGAGATAGTTCAGAGGCTGAGTCCATACTGCAAGTGCAGAGGACTCAAATTTGATGCCCAGCACCCATGTCAGGGACATCACAAGCACCCATAAATCCAATGCCAAGGTATCCGTTGTCCTCTTGTGGCTTCCTCAGACACCTGCAGTCTGGTGCACACACTTTCACACACACACACACACATACACACGTGCACGTGCTATGTGGGAGAGCATGCAAACAAGAATGCACACTGCAAGCACATACAGAAAAAATTGCATAGGTCATTCTTATAGTCTACATACTTCTGAAAAGTCATCAATTTAATCTTTAGTATCCAAGTTACACACACTGGTTTGGCGGGTGCTTGTGGTAAACATGTAAACACAGGAATCTCTCTGATGCTTAATTACTTTTGGTTTGGACATTTGTAAAGTTTGTAGTTTTATTGTTTATTAAACATGTTAAAAAATTAGATTCCAGCTAACATAGTGGTACATGCCACTATAAAATGAGGATGACTTGCTTCAAGGTCTGGCTGAGCAGTAGGATCTTATTGGAGATCTAAGGAAAGAAAGAGTACAGCCAGAGGCTTCTGGAAGAGTCCAGAGTCAGGAGAGAAAGTAATAAACTGAACATGGCCAGGACACTGTGCTGTGCATGAGAGGGAGAGAGGGAGAAAAGGAAGACAAAATAGTGTATGGCAGAAATGGCAGGGTTGGTTATATGGGAATGAGAATCTCGGGTAAGGGAGCACATGAGCTAGAGAAGTTCACAGTAGGGGGCGGGGTGAGAAGAGCCAGTAGTCACAGATACTGAGTAAGGCTGAAGATCAGCATACATTTTGGTATGCTAACAGGAACCACAGATAAATAGCCATTGTCCCTTCTGACAGTGATGAAGAATGGTTCCCTTGGTAGAGGGAAGCAGGCCCCAGAATTAAGGAGAGGAGAATTTCCTTTGGACCTGACAGTTTCCAGCACTCAAGAGGATGAGGTGGGAAGATCTCAACTTTGGGGCCAGCTACCTAATAGCAGCATTGAGTCTCAAAACAGAAGAGCCTAATTTTAATTCCTTTAAGATGAAAAATGTATCTTTATTGCATTTTTATTTATTTAGAGTGTACACATGCCATGGCATGCATGTAGAAGTCAAAGGATAGCCTCTTGTGAAAGTCAGTTCTCTCCTTCCACCATGTGGGGCCCAGGGACCAAACTCAGGTTGTTAGACTTGGTGGCAAGAGCCTTAACTTGTTTAGTCATTTCACCAGTCCCCAAATCACTATTTTAAATACATTGACAATTTATATCAGGAAACCTCTTTAAACTTAGCATTTAAGAAGTTCTTACTTACTTCCAGAGTCAACAATGACAAGACTCCGAGGGTAAAGCACTGGTCCCAGTAGGTGAGGACCAGAATTTGCATCACCAACCTCCAGGGAATGCCAGGCAGACATGGCGGCCCACTTACAATCCCAATGCTTAAGAAACAGAAAGGAGACCCCAGAACAGGCATACTAACACCACCCTGTCATGCCAAAAAGGACGGGAAGGAGGAGAAGGAAGTGAATGATGAAGAGAAGATACAGGGAGTGAAAAGGGAGGAGGAAGAGGAACCACTACCAGTAGTGAAAGGCTTTTAACTTTTGTGGGTCTTGTTCTTGTTTTGTTGAAGGAGTCTTGCTATTACCATGTTCTACATAGATACTCACTGGCATTTCAAGTGATACACGTCTACTTTCCAGACCTGTCCTTTCTCCTCTAATCTGTCATAAATATTAGATCAACCTGAGATTCCCCAAAGAGATCTCTTTGAAGTTCAAAACACTCAGCACCCATACTAAGACCTACAAAATGCTTCCCCAAAGCTCTTCTAAAAATTAGATTTTTACATAAATAAGCACTTAATCTTCATAGGCACATCTTAAGTTTTGATGTACAAATACTTCAGTAGATACCTATATTTTTTTTGTTGGGGGGAGGGTTGTAGCAGGGTTTCTCTGTGGCTTTGGAGGCTGCCTGGAACCAGCTCTTGCAGACCAGGCTGGTCTCAAACTCAGAGATCTGCCTGCCTCTGCCTCCCAAGTGCTTGGATTAAAGGCGTGCACCACCACCACCCAGCCAGTAGATACTTATATTATAATGATCTGTACCATCAGAGTCCTGTTGATGACTGATGACTTGGTAGGGAAAAATCCCCAATACACTTACTGTTCATGGTTCTGTAAGCCAGTGTTCTATCGCTGTGATAAAATACCCAAGATAAAACAACTTACAAGAAGGAAAAGTTTAATTTAACTGGAGGTTTCAGTTAATGGCTAGTTGGTTGTATTGCTTTTAGAAATTGACAAGAGATGTGGTGAAGCAAGCTGCTTACTGGTTAGGCAGGAGGCAGAGAGCGCTCAATTCTACAGCAAAACCCAGCTTCCTGGGTTTAGCAACCTATAGATCATCTATTTATGAGGTCAGAACCCTTGTGGCCTAATTGCCTTCCCAAGGCCCTACCTGTGAGCACCTGAGTCCAAGTCTTCAACACTTGAATTTTAGGGGAAAGTTTGAGAACCACAATAATATTTTATTAGCATTGACAACTAAATGACACTATCTAAGCACTATTTTTTGCATAGCCCTTTTTAGTCTCTTACCTCTACACAGATCTACCCCACAGAAGACTGGTTTATTTTCCATAATTGAACATGCTTCAGTTGCTTGCTATTCACCTGCTGATACCGAATGCTACTATAGACACAGTAATTCAATATCCCAGTGCTCTGATAATGAAAACCCAAAGGACTCCCGGGTCTCAAACCACTCTTTGAATGTGAGATTCCAAGATGCTATGTAGTTGTAAAACTAAATATGCATCACTAGATATCGATTATTTTAAGGTTGGAATTATGCCTGTGAGAGTGGCAATTTTACCATATACACCACTGTCAGTTGTGTGTCACAGAGATATCTCTGCCATAAATCTCAAGAGTTAAAAAGTATAAAGGTTCACATACCCTGTGAAAGTATTAATCACACAAAGCACAGGATCCCAAACAGCCTTATGGGTTGGTAACAGAGGCTAGTAAACTTTGGTTTGGGTGCCACCTACTGGCAGGAAATGTATGTTAAAAGCCCACCTGGCTAAATGGTATGGTTAAGACTGTTATTTTTTCTCTCCCTGACCTGTGAAAATAACTTATCTTTCATATTCAGCTCACATAAAAAGGTGAATCCATTCCTATTTGGAATAATAAACTCATTGCACAAGGAAAATGAAACAAACCAATGAAAAAATGTTCTAGTCCAGGACTGGTGAGATGGTTCAATGTGCACAGAAATATGAGGACCTGTGTTCATATGCCAGCACCCATGAAAGATCCAGGCAGGGAACTGGAGAGATGGCTCAATGGACAAAGTGCTTGCCATCTGAGTATGAGGACCAGAATTCAGATCTCTGGTACCTACACACAAGACATGGCAAAGACTGTAATCCCAGCACTCAGGAGATAGATAGGGAATCCCCCAGGCAGACTAGCTAGTAGTTTAGGTTTGTTGTGCCTGGTTCAGCAAGAGTACCTGTCTCCAGTAAATAAAGCAGAGAACTTTCAATGGGAATGTCCAATGTCAACCTCTACTAGCCTTCATGCACCCGTGTACCCATGCATAACACATGCACTTCCCCATCAGAAAAAAAGCCAAGCAACACAAGCAAGACAGGTAGATCTAATTAGCGAGATCGTTTTAACAAATAAGGTGGAAAGCAACTGAAGTCATAGGCAAATGAAAACATGAATAAAAACTTTAAAAAATGCCATTGGCCTTAATTTTTTAAAAATTACCAGACATTTGAGAGACATTTTAATAAATTGTTTTCATTAAGCATTCTCATCTAAGTAGCTGCTAAAACCATGTTGAATGGCTAGTGATATACACATACTGACTCCGAAGCTGGCCTCCAACTGATTCTTCCTGCCTCTCTGCCTCTGAATACCAGGCTCACATTTAGTTTTCAGAGGTCCTTGTCTGAACATGGCTAGTGATTTGACAAAACGGGAAAAAAACATCTGAGATATCACTGAACAGACAACCAGTATTTTAAGAAAAGATATTTATTATTTACACCACTGAAATAGTCCTGTAAGAACAATGTACACCATGTTCATTTAAGAGGAGCAATTCCCTTCAAATACAAGAACTGTATAAAGCAATACTGTCAACACAAAACAGTGGTCACATTACATATCTGCAGGCTTAAGCATTGCAAGTAACAGGTATTTTAAATCTTATGGCTAGCTATGTTTGCTGCAATGGTGTTAGTAGTTAGCAATGACACACAGCTGGAGTAGGCAGAAATGCTATCCATGCTTTGGAGAGTAGAGTTGGTGAATGAGCCTTTTCACTACTGCATAAGCTGTGCTTCATTACTATGGTTTTAGGCAGAAGTGCTTCTACTTAGCCACCAAAAAGAAGCATACTCTTGTCCTGTAGTGTTATTCCAGTCTGCTTGCTGCCATGCCACCTAGGGCATAGCCTTCTCATGCAGATGTCCTCCATTCTTAAAGAACACTGACAACTCCGGCTTCGAGATCTTCCTGGTAGATTGCAGAAAAGAACTCTGTGACAAGAAGAAAACTCTAGGGAGTTTTCAGCACAATGAACTTGTTATTATTTCAAAGCTTATTTGGGCTTTTTGGTTTTGCTTTTGGTTTTAAGAGGGAAAGCACGAGCTACTTTCAAGATAGGTTTGGTCTCAGACTTAGGCAGCTGATTATACAAGGAGACAAAAGCATAAGACAAAACTTGTTTCAAAGTCACAGGATGACACTGGTGAATATATTTTTCTCCACCTTTGATTTTGTTTTGTTTTCCATTTTTCAGAGGGTTTGGAAAAACACCTCAATAATCAATGCCAGAGAACATTTTCTTCAAGAGTAAATTAACATGGAGGGAAGAGAACTTTTTGTTTAGCACTTTGTTATTATCTTCAAAAAAATACAAAATTAAATTTACAAAGCATTGGAAGACCACAGCTAGGCAGCCTGGCATCTGCTCCAGTGTCCAGCACAATCATGGTAATGCCTAGCAAAGAAACCAAGGTCCACAGATCTCAAGGATCTTCAACTGTGAGTGTAACTGGTAACTACTGTCCTTGCTTCTTTGATAGATACCTGCAAGAAATGGGATAAACACATCAAAGCTAGATCAGGCAAAGTCATGAAAACAATCTACCTCTCCAGCCAGAGGACTTATTTCAATAATGGGCCTTTAAAGATCAGTACGGTTAGTAGCTACTAAAAATTGCTGAGTGCTCTGTGCCAACTGTTGTTATAATCACATGTGTTGACATGTGCTTACATGTCATAGCAGCTGCAGATGTGGTTTCTGCTACAACTTCTTCCTATTTCTCAGGTTCAAAGGTGAAGCAATTTGCCAAGCCAGGCTGCTCAGATTCACAATTAGCCTCCAGAAGTTGCAAACATTAGTTACCACGTCATACTGCCTTTTCCAATGTTAAATAATATTGTGATTTCTAATTAGACTTCATCTAAAGATCTTATTTTTTCCTGCATAAAAATAGTGGAATAAAAGATACTAAAGGGAGCAGGATGTACATACAGATACACACACATAATATGTTTGTAAAATAGGACTGTACTCAAGAGTGTCAAGGAGAAAGCTCGAGATGTAGCTCAGAGATACAGTGGCTGCATAGCATCTGGCCCCTAGATTCAATGCCCAGCACTACAAAAAGAAAAGACTATAAAGTTGTTTTACCAAGTCATCAACCATTTGCTAGTATTATTTAATAGGATCCACTGCTAAATTAAAATTTCCAATCCTTTCTCACACTTAGAAACTACCATCATTAGCTATATGCCAAAGTAATATAAAAAGCCAAAAGTGGGATTTGAAAAAGGAAAGCACCCATCAGGGATTTTTGATGTTTACACCAGGACCAGATCTTTATAGGTCTGATTTCAAGGCAGCCTTACTTGTAGGACACATACCCCTCCCATCTCTCCAGGTTTCCTGGCTGTTCATCTTGATGTTGAATGCAATTGTATTGGACTTTTCCATGGCTGTGCTTAGAAAAAGAGACTAAAAGACTACAGCAATGCAGTAGTCTTTAGAAAAAAGTCATGTGAAACCATTTTGTTTTCTCTTTCTGCTACTATACACTGAAGTTCCTAGCAATGTTAAACAATGTCATGCTGACATAACTTACAGCATGGTTAATAGTGGTCAACTCCTTGTTAGTCCCATGTGGTTTGTATGCCCAGCTGCTGGAAAGCTGAGGCAGGAGGACCAAGCATTTGAAGTCAGCACAGGCTACACAGAGATTTTGCCTTAAAGAACCATGGTGGGAGGAGCAGGGAATTCAGAGGGTGGCCTGCTTACTATTACAAAGCCACTCAACAGCCTCTCAAGTTCCCACTACTGCAATATTAAAGACCTGAAGGAATGTGGGTTTATGAGTAAGTTAGGGGTTAGAAGAAATACTTTTGAGGAGAAGCCGGTAGGAAAAAAATATTTTTAGAAGTTTCCCACTTTATATAAAACGTTAAGGGGAGCCAGGCATTGATGGCACATGCCTTTAATCCCAGCACTTGGGAGGCAGAGGCAGGTGGATCTCTGTGAGTTCGAGACTAGCCTGGTCTACAAGAGCTAGTTCCAGGACAGCCTCCAAAAGCCACAAAGAAATCCTGTCTCGAAAAACCAGAAAAAAAAAAAAAAAAAAAAACCCAAAAAACAAACAAACAAACAAACAAACAAACAAAAAAAAACGTTAAGGAGCATGGCTGGGCAGTGGTGGTAAAGACTTTAATCTTAGCACTAAGCAGCAGAGGCAGGATCTCTGTGAGTTCGAGACCACCCTGGTCTACAAAGCAAGTTTCAGGACAGCCAGGGAAAAAGAGAAACCCTGTCGTGAATACAAAAATGAAACAAACAAAAAAATTAAGGGCACAGTGTGGCATTTTGCCAACATGTTTTCACTACTGGTGTAAAGAGACAAATGATGGTTAGCACTTACCTTTCCCAGTACTTATGATTCAGCTCCAGGAAGTCATCAAGCTTGGCTATCTCCTTGAGATACTGAGTGAGTTTCACGAGCTCTTTGTCTTTATCTCGATTCAGATGTGCTTTCATGAAAGGCCTTATCTGTCAAAAAACAAACAAACCTCACCTTGTGGCAGCAAAGTTAACAAAAACCTTGGACTCCTCTTATCATTTCAGTCAGGTACTGAGGCTAAAATACCAACACAAATGACTTTCATAACACCTAAGTTTAAGCTCTTCCACCTATTCTTCCTTTAGCCTACACCAGACACCACAGCCTCCTCCAGCACTGGAATCTGCATGGTCACTCCTATTTTGCAGTGTGCTCACATTTTATTTCCTCCTGGCATCTTAATGATTTCCATTAACTGATTTCATTTACACTGTCTACTCTACATGGAGTCAGCCCAAATATGAGCTTGACCTGAGCACAGTGGGGTTATCTCTACTTCAGCACTCCTCTATGAGCTGTTCACACTTGTTGCTTTGTTTGCTGTTTGCCTGTGTGTGCCATGTGCACATGCAGAAGGCAGGAAACACTTTCAGGAGCCAGTTCTTTCCCTCCACATGTGCACTGACATGGTGCAATCCCCATTATGTACTCCAGACAGTTGAGATTATCACACATTAATGCCAGTTTTCTGCCACATTTTGCCATAAACATTTCACTTTGTCATTTATGTATAAAGATCAGTTTCCATAAAAAGTCAGTGAAGTTCTCCCACATGGTAAGGTTGATATATTTTTTAATATTAATACTTCACTTAAAAAGCATTACTTCAAACTATAAAAGTCAGGACAACAGAAGTGAGACTGAATCTTGACTTACGCACTGAGAGAATGAATTATGAGTTATTTTTACAGTATGTTCAACCAATAATTTCTTTACACCTCTGAATTACTTCCCTAACAGCTTTGTCTTTTCTTAAGATCAACTCAGGTATGTTTATACAGCTCAAGATAGCCTTTAACATTTTAAAACTAATTAAAATTGTAAATGAAATACATGTTTAGGATTTGTTTCAGAATATTAAAAGACAGAAGTTGGGTGACAGAGTGAACACACTCACTTCTCTTCCAAGGCAACAGGCTAAATCTGTGCTAAAATCTGGCCTTGTATCACCATTCTGACATTTGCGCTACATTCACTACACACTAAAACCAACTCAACTCAAAACTTTATAAAGCTCCAAGGGCCTACTTTCTACAAGTTCCCATTCCTTGTCTTTATCAAGACCTAGCTGGCTGAGAAGTTCAAGACAGAGAAATAAACCTCTTAGCAACAGGATTTCCACTTCACCTGGAGAATCCTCACTTCTGTCACAGAACACCTCTGTGTTCATACTGCATAGATGTGCTAGCAGCCACAGGGACCAAAAGCATTCAAGCTTCACTGTTCTCTGCTGCCAGGATGAAATGCCTCTGTAGCTGCTACACAGATTTCACATGACTCATGCTAAGATTATCACTGACTCAGTAACTAAGTCACACAGACTCTGTCCAAATTCTGTCAAACACCCATTACATACACAATTTTGAGCAAGTCTTGACTTTTCATCCCAGGATTAAGAAAGCATAGATGACATATGTGGCTCCTTCTATCACATGTGCCTGATAACTCTAAGATCTGCACTTGAATTATAAGAATTGCAAAGCCCTTATTAGCTTCAGTTTAAAAGAAAAAACAAAAAAGAAATAAAGAAAAAGTACTACTACAGCCAGCTGGCCAGAACATCAGCAACTCTTAACAAAACACCAGATTTCTGTTACAATGCAGTGTTAGCAAGTTCAGGTTGCTACCAGAGCCAGCTAAAACTAAATAATCAAGTGGGCTGGCTAACTAAGGTGACAATGCAAAAAGCAACATTCATTTTCACTTGAACTTCCCCAAATACTTGAAACTCCTCTTGCTTGTGACCATAAAAATATAAGCACAGGGGGCTAGACAGATGGCTCAGTAAAGACCACTAGTCATTCTTGCAGAGAACCCATGTTTGGTTTCCAACACCCAAAAGGTTGCTCACAACCATCTGTAACTCCAGTTCAGTGATCTGACACTCTCTTCTGGAATCTGTGGGTACCAGATACACAAGTGACAAACATACATACATCTGGCAAACAGTCATACACACAAAATAAAAACAATTGATAAACTGAGTGTGGGGTGGCGTGTGTGTATGTATACATGTGTATTCAGTCATGCATCACTTAACATTTCCTTTCCTGATATACATGAAATGGATTTCACCATTGTTTGGATATTACAGAATATACTCTTTAACTTACTGTACACCTAAGCCCAACGGTAAAGTCTAGTGTTCCCAGGCCACAAAACCACAGCATGTTACTATACTAAATACCATAGACAATTATAATACTTGATTAAGTATCTATACAAAGACAGGGCACAATAAACATACTAGGCAATAGGAGATTTTCTGTACTGTTAACAGGGCCCATACTAACACTCACTGTTTATCCATCTTTAACTGAAAGATCATCTAAAACTTCATGACACTACACACTAGGTTACATAAGCCTAAGTAAGTAAAATTGTCTGTCTTACCTTCAGTCCATTCTGGGGATTCATTAGAAAATTTCTTCCTATGTCATCAAACATAATGGTGTTTTTTTTGCTGTAGAATTCAGAAAACTTTCCCCAAATGACACCAAGAGGCTTCACCTTAAAATAGAGGTTTATATTTAACTCAGTATGTATTAACAGCTCACCCCATCCTAAAAGCAGAGCAAGCTCCTTCCTGCCTGTAGGGCTGCACTACATGAGACTACAACATTCAATGGCTTGTGCACATCTAACTCACCTAACCCTATTGTAAAACTTTACACAATTTTCACAGGAAGATTCTAGGGCAAAAAAACATAGGTATTTCCTGGGCTAATAGAAAACCCAACTCTTTCAAAACCTTTCAAACTAAGGACATCTTAGTGAGGAAAACTACACTGGGCTCTTTCAATCAATAATTTAGTTAGCTTGTTGGAATGTATACATGGTTTTTTTGGTGTTCCTTTGTTTTTGCTATTTCAGAGCCCCACTTGGCAGCCCAGGCTGTCCTTGAACTCTTTCTTCCAGCCTCAGACTCTTGAGTATTGGAACAGAGGTAGATGTCACTGTGCCCTGCTGATTTTGTCTTTAAATCACTGCACTGGTGATACACAAAGTTCAAAGGCACCAGAATTAATTACTGGTTTTGTTTTGGAATTCCTAATCCAGGACTACAAAGGGACAGAATCCTCCATAGACCTATCTGCTGACACTCACATAGTCTATAAAAGCCTCACAAACCGCAGACTGACAACATTTTCCTGCTGAAGAGTCACGAGTAACCAGCTCTGCATGAGGCGGAGGAATGTCTTCCTAGAGCCTCAGTTCTCATCCTTCCTAATGCTGTGCCCTTTAATACAATATCTCATGCTGTGATGATATCCAACCATAAAATTATTTTCACTGCTACTTCACTACTGTAACTTTGCTACTGTTATGAATCATATAAATGTCTGTGTTCTCTGATGATCTTAGACAACCCCTGTGAAAGTGTCATTTAACCCCCCAAAAGGTTAAGACCCACAGGTTGAGAACCACTGTCCTATGAGGACGTGTTCACCAAGTACGAACATTTTATTTTGGAGAATAAAAATGAACAAATAAAACATTCAGAAAATGCCTTAAGTATGTCAATTTTTAAAAAAGTAGATTCTTCTTAGTGGCAGGATTTCCACTCAGAGATGTGAGAGAAATAGGCAGCAAGGAGAGAAACACTTAAGGAGTGCTTGGGTCCTCCTCAGCTTAACACGAAGACGTTTTCTTCCCAGGAATACTACTTTAACATTTTTTTCACTTAAATTATTTCTACCATTTGTTTATTCCTGAAACAAAACTGCCTAATTCTTTAACCAAGAATATAGGAACTAAGGGAGTAAGCCAGACTCTTGGGGTTTGCAGGGAACATCTCTCAGGAAGTTTGATAGGGATATTGTTCAGATACCAGGACATCTACATCCTATATCTTAAGTCTAGCACAACTTGCTCCCCCAAACACAGACTACTTCTTTAAAATTAGTATACTAATATTTCTGACCACAGAATAATCTGAAACACAGAAAAATCACAAAGGAACCTTTCAAATCATGTGTTAATATGGTAGGGAAAAATTAGACCAACTGATTTATTCACCTCCAGGCTTGGCTTTTGTTTTTGCTTTTAAAATAAAAAGCTGGGCTGGAGAGATGGCTCAGAGGTTAAGAGCGCTGACTGCTCTTCCAGAGGTCCTGAGTTCAATTCCCAGCAACCACATGGTGGCTCACAACCATCTGTTATGAGATCTGGTCCCTTCTTCTGGTGTGCAGATATACATGGAAGCAGAATGTTATATACATAATAAAATCTTTAAAAAAAAACAAAAGAAAGAAACCCTGTCTCAAATAAATTATTTAAAATGTGTGTGTGTGTGTGTGTGTGTGTGTGTATACACATATATATATATATATATCACTCTCAGAAAGTTCACTGCTAAGCTAAGGGGAATCCTAGAGTACACAAAAGCTAAGAACCATTCCCACCGGCCTATAATAGTCATTAAGACTGTCTTTACTTGAAAACCTTAACCATTCTGCTACATCAGAGGAGGAAGTAGATTACGTCACACGCACCAATCCCAGCTCTCCATCACTAACCACCAGCAGTTAGCTGTCCTTTGCTGTCTCACTGTTGCAGGCCTGCTGTGCTTAGCATTTCCTGAACTCCACAATACTTAGACTGTAGAAGGCAAGCTGTAGGTCATAATTATGCTTCTCTCCTGGTGTGTGCAGTAGTTCTTGCACTGAGCAAGTCCTCATATGCTTAGGCCACTGTTTGCACTTCACCACCAGCTCTATTCATTCTATTACATGTTTTCAAAAGGCACAGATGACATTTCCCTAAGATTCCCTTAGTAATCTTTATTATTAACTGTGCCTGCTGTAGGGCCTTATAGAAGCAGTTAATTGGGCAAACCATGTCAAAATTCCTCAGTTTTAAAGCCCGATCCTCTTCCCTCATGTCCTGTTACTATTTTCTAGGATATAACCTGGTCCATAATAACTGATGTATTATATAATACATCAGCTTCTTCTAGAGAAGGGTAAGTATACTTTGGTTTGCTTCCAGCATACTTCTTGGTAGTATTCAGTTTTTCTCTTCTACCTTGTCCAGCAGTACTTCAACACCATCATCACAGCTAGCCCTAACACAGTTCCTTGCTAGATAGCCTTTCAATAGCCTTGCTTACAGTATTATAATTCATTTAAAAAATTTTAAATTAATTCATTTAATTTTTTTGAGACAGGGTTCCATTACATAGCCCTCACTCCTCACTGACCTGAAACTATGTAGACCATGCTTGGACTTAAACTCAGGAAGATCAGCCTGCCCACCCCCCACCCCCCCCCCCCGAGTGTTGCAAATCTTTAAAATACAATGTCTTTGTCAAACTTCAACTGTCACTTTACTATCTGTTCAGATGAAATTCTAAATTCTTTTTTTCTTTTCTGTTAGCTTAAATATAAAATCTACACTCATCTTTAACAAAAGTAATTGGAGTTCTTACATCAATGAGCCCTCTCCTTGGAGTGTGCACGGTTATCATAGCAGCACTGTCCAGCATGAAGGTAATCTTATAATTGGCATTTGTGCTCACCCCCAGTTCCTGTAATACAAATGTTCATAAGGTTAAAATACAAGTGTGGAAAATCCCAGGCTTTCTGAACATTCTACCTGCAATTTCTCAAAATGCCAATGCAATTTCTGCAAATGCCATTTTTCTACAGCAACGGCAGCCACATTTTGTAACAACTGGAAAGCATTTGTTTTGCTGAACTGTGTCAGTGAGTAAATCCGAAGTGGCCATTTTAGAATGAATCACCGCATCAGTATAACACATTAGAGCAAAGGACAAAGCAGACAATATTGGAGTATAAGGAAGGTCAAAAGGGGCTGAGCTTTTCCTTGGAACCAGCTTAGGCACTCAGATCAACCCATCACTAAGCAGGCTTACACACACCTCTACTCCCACTACTGGCATTCTGTAGCTATTAAGACAGCCAGTAAAAATGAAATTGACTAGGTTCTAGAATCTTTGATCTGTCAATTGTGATTTCAAAACATTGTGAAATGCTTGTTTCTAACACTTACTTTCATTTTAGCTTCAATCCACTTCATATTTGTTGCAGCTAAAACATGAGGAATAATACAATACACATGAAAAGTTTGAGTTTCATTAAAAAAAAAAAAAACTTCTTCTGAATAAATAAGCTTTTTAAACAAGACTACAACTTTAAAAACATCATAAATAATGGTCCCTAATAAACTTACTTTAGTGTGTCCTCTAGAAAGAATAATACTTAAGCAACTTTTATGTGTATGACAGAGGTAACCATGATAAACTAAAGCCCAAACTACTTTTAAAACAGTCCTGTCACTGTTCTTTGTTCATTCTAAAGTTTGAGATGTGTGGATCTTCTCTGGCAGGGGATCCAGGCAATGCGCAAGCACATAAGGTGTCAGTATAAACATACTAATGGTTTGTGTCAAAAGTCTGTGTGGAAGATTAGCCAGGCTTTGTTAGGCTTAGCAAATGAAGCTCATTAAACCCAGCATCTTAAAAACAAACCTGAAACAAATGTATGAAGCCCCCTATGCTACATTACATGTCTGCAGCAACAGACATTAGCCGACACAACTACGGACACAAAAGTCATCCTCATCTTCACATGCTCTCCTGGTCTTGACTTACACTTCACGTGCAGAATTGGTCCGTAAAACTAGTTTAGAGTGTTGTATTTGCAATGAAAACAATCGTAAGAAAAAAGTTAACTTAGTACCTGCTCTGAACATGTAATTTCCAGATGAAAAACAAGGAGACACACAGAGTAAGACAATCATTCACTGTTAAGGCATCATTGTACGTTAGTGACAGTGTTAGTTACTATCCTGGTACATCTATTCTTACCTCAACCTAAATACAGGTCAAGTTACTACTTCTAGGAGAAGAAAGGAAGGTTCACAGAGATTAAATGCCCTGCCTGATTTCACAAAGGACACAATATCCTACTGTATTTAGCTCTAAAGGAAGTATCCCTTTTCAACCCACAACCATAAAATAATTTACCAACAATATTTTAAATATGTGACTATAAAGGTTTTCTAAATATTAAGTTCTAACTTAATAACATTCATAGGATTTCTTTTTTTCTCTGATGTCAGAGGTGCTCAACAACAACAACAACAACAAAAAATTGCTTCACTGAGCTCTCTTCTCCCAAGCTGAACAATGAAATTACCACATTTTCACCTTGTTTGTAATCTTAACAGTTGTGAACTCAGTATCAGTAAACAAGGGATATACTCTACAAAGTATACAAAGGAAAGCGTACAGACTGCACCCAACTATCTGGCTTCTCATCAAATACCTAACAATTTCATGGGGAACTTTTATACTTGATGGGATCTTATTCCACTCATGGGAACTCTGATTATGAAATTGCCAAGAAGTAATTAAAAATGTCTACAAGGGGATGTCAATCAATGCACTGCTTCATTTATCAAGAAATGGGAAGATAAATGTCAACTGAACTCAAAGTGTGACCTTAGTAATACATCAAGTTTCTATTCTGCAGCAAACTCATGATCCAACATGGGTCTACATATCCTTGAATGTCCACAGACCTCAACATCAGGAGCACTGCTTCTGTCATGTATTAATTTTTCCTTATGCAATTCACACTGTTCTTTATTTCTGTCCAGTTATATCACTAAGATTTTTTTTTTTTTTTGAAATGCCTATTTCCAAATATTTTGAAACTAGATTAAGGAAAAAAGGGAGAGGTATTAAGGATTAAGGGCTGGGAAAATAGCTCAGTGGCAGAGTGTGTCTCTAGACTACAAAAGATCCCTAGTTCAATTCCCAGCACTGCAAAAACAAATAAATAAGCACTTTTATTTTAACACCATGGCCTATTCTTGTCCTATATTCAACTATCTTCTTACTATTAAGAAAATATACATGTACTTCTTATAATGACATAAGAAAGTCAAGCATCATTTTAGAAATTTACTTAAAAAAAAAATTCACATTTAAACAAGTCTTTTTAAAGTATGCTTTGTAACGTAGAACAGTATAAGAAACATCCTTATTTCCATAGAAATCTAATAAAAAAATTAAGCTTACACCAAATAACAATGTCATAATCTTCATATGCAGATGTTAGAAATTCATGAAGATATGGTCTCATTAACTCTACCCCAGTCTCTGCACAAGACCTATGATCTAAAAGAAAATGGATCATAAAAATAATTATTAGTTTATTATCAGGGACAAGTGCTGGGTAAAATGAAGCTATTATAAAAAAGTAATCTATCATGGGATAGAATATACACAACTGTAAATAGCCTGAGACTAAGGACACTGAGGATGAGCCTATGTTTTACAAGCGCAGAACTTAATGTCCTTGAACGGCAGTTTCAGTGGATCAATTCTGTGAATCACACAAAGAGCATCACTGAAAATTCAGGCTTACAAGGACCACTGTACATTTTTTTTCTCATCTAGTTTGAATATGATTCACAACAACAAACAGTAAGTGAGGCCCCCATACTCACATATACCCATCATCTTAAGAAAATCAATTTCACTATTCAAGTACAATCAGTTGACTAATTCTTGAGCAAAGTGCACATTAAGTTAAAACACATCTAACATTTAGGGTTATAAGCAAGAAAACTTTACCAATCACAAAGTATTTATTGCCAATACTAGAAGATGTCTTTCTTTTTCAATTGACATGACTAATTTTAAATTTAAGAAAGGTACCTGAATATATTTAGATAGAAAACAAGGGTAAAATATAAAACACTATTTTTAAAATAGTCCTCATAAAAGTGTCAATCAGGGTTAAGTTGGTTAAATTATGGCACATCATCATCCTATGTCCCCACAAATAACCTATGTATATATATAAATATTTTTAGGTATATGGCTTAGTCAGGGTTTTGATTGTTGTGATAAACCACTATGACCAAAAAGCTCTTAAACAGCTCTCAGGAGAGAAATCAGAGCAGGAACTCAAGGTAGGAACTGAAGCAGAGCCATGGAAGAATACCACTTACTGTCTTGCTCCCCTGGCTTATTCAGCCTGCACCCAGGACCACCAGTTCAGGGAAGGCACCCATAGTAAACTGGGCCCTTCCACATGGATCATCCATCAGATAATGCACCACAGGGCTGCCTACAGGCCAACTGTATGGAGGCATTTTGTTTTAATTAATTAAGATTCCGTCTCCCTGGCTTAAATCAAGTTGACATTAAAAACTAGCCAGCACAATACATATTTAATTCAAAGCAAACAGCAACCAAAAAAAAAAAAAAAAAAAAAAAGGAGATACACATAAACAAACAAACAAAAATCAAAACATTAAAAGTGATCATCTTTGGTTCTTTTTTTTTTTTTTATTGGTTTTTCGAGGCAGGGTTTCTCTGTGGCTTTGGAGGCTGTCCTGGAACTAGCTCTTGTAGACCAGGCTGGTCTCGAACTCACAGAGATCTGCCTGCCTCTGCCTCCCGAGTGCTGGGACTAAAGGTGTGTGTCACCACTGACCGGCTCATATTTGGTTCTTAAAAGAATAGGTAATGCCTTCATTTGGTTATCTGTATTTCCCAGATTAATGATTTATTTTTTAACAATAAGGGAAGCTTTCAAATACTTCATGTGAACACGGAGTTGCTGGGGGGAAAAACTGACTCACCAAATAATGTATAATCAACATCCAGCACCAGAAGCTTTTTCCCTTCCCTGGGAGGGTTCAGCACTTCCACTTTGTACTCCTTGACTCTGCGAGAGATCTTCAGTAAGTTTTCTTCCCTAACAGGAAAGGTAAGATCAGATGAAAATCCTCTCTCTTCTCACATGACAATATCTTTGAAGGCCAAGAGCACTTACCTATTTTCTACTTCAACTATTTCATCTTCAATGTCAAAATCGTTGATGACATCATCATTGTCAGGGGGAGGACACAAGACATCTTCCTATTAAGAAAGGAAAGTGTGTTTCACTGTAACACATGTTGGCAATCTGAGCTTAAGCACACACCGTGGGAAAATTTCCACTGTTAATTACTTGCTCTGTATGTCCCCTGGGCAGATCTGACATGTTAAATTTTACCACATATGCTACATTATACTTACTATATACTAAAAAAGTCCCCACTACTTAGCTCTGCTGAGTTAATACCATATTCATCGTGCAGTTATTTTTCACTGATCATAAGATGGAAACTTTTACCACAATTAAAACTATGCTATAACAGTACAGTGTATATCATAACACCTTCAAAGGGACATATGGTAACAAAAGTAAACATTTACCAAGCTCTCCTCACGAGTTCCCATCATCATGATTTTAGTATTTGGTTTCAGTTTGAGAGCTCCAAGCTTAACATCATTTTCTGCAGGTTTGCCTACAATACAAGCAAATGACTGTTTTCTCACTAAAGTTCAAACGCTAGTTCCACTATTCCATTACATAAAAGCCAAACATGAACAAGTCCAGTAGATTTGGGTTTCTTTTGTTCCTTTCTTACAGGAAAAAAAAAAATGCTACTACTGAATATGTATCTAGCATAGTAAGTCACAAGTAATACAAGGGTTGTCAACCTGTGTCCCATCTGGCCTGGTAGTGGACTACCTAAGCAAAACCAACTCCTGTTTTATTGCTCAAGAAAAAGATGGCACTGCTCTATAAGTCTTGAAGCCCAAGACTACATTATAGATTCTCTATTACTCCAAATTCACCTGTCAATGACATAAAAGATACTAGGACAGTGTCAATAAACTAAGTATAATATCCACTTCTGACACAAGAGACAATTTGGGAAGAATACAAGGCCCAAGTAATAATGAAAGGTAAATCACAGATGCCAGAAATAAATGACTCTCACCTGGGATTTCTGTGTCAAAGCCTTACCAAGCAAATACTATCAGGGGACCCAAAGTCATTCAAACAGTAGTGTAACTGCTCATTATTCTTATATTTATCACTGAAACAAGTTTAAGAAACTCAAAAAAGTTTCTTTCATATTAAAAAAAAAAAACATAACAGCAAATATGAAAACCCATAACCACCAGTGTAGAAACCTCAAAGTGAGGAGATTACCTTTAACTTTGAGACCCAGTAATTTCTGGCGCTCTGGGAGCACTCCTGTAAGGGTCTTGAGGAACTGCTTGAGATCCAGCACAGTATCATCTTCTGAAAGCGTGGTCACTGAGTACTCCTGCCCACCCCATTTCACAATGATGGGGAGCGCCATTCTCCAAGCATATGAAGTCGTAGCTTTCTGTCAGAACAAAACACCTAAGAGACAGGCACATGCAAATGGAAGACATTAAAACTGATAGATCAAACACAATAAACTCTACTGTACAGGCTGATGATAGAGATGGGTGTGTCTCCTCAGAAAAGTACAATTTTCTTACTCGTTTTTGACTTAGAGTTAGTATTTCCTAACACTCTTTCAGATTCCTCCTGTTCAACTAGAGAACAATAAGCTGCCGACCCATCCTGCTTTCTTTGGTTGGGTTTATGCATGCTGGAGAGGCAAGCCCACACAACAGACATCCATGTTCACTAAATGTTAGAGAGGCATTCATTAGAAACACTGAACCCAGAGCAAACTACCTGGGCTCAGACCCTAGATTTCCCACTTACTAGTTGACTCCTGAAGTTATCTTTCTTAGCATACACCTTTCCTCATCTGTAGAACAGGGAAATACTATTTACATTTGCACACTAGGGTTCTTTTGACAATTAAATCAACTAACATTTCTAACTCACAGAGTACCTGGGAAGCACTATATAAGTCTTAATTAAATAAATTTAAATCCAAAAGTTTATTATGTTTCAGGCCATCCTAGACAATATACATTTATGTATTTTATATTTTACAAATTGACCAGATGTACAAAGATCACCTCATCTGATAAAGCTGTCTGATAAGAATATCCCCCCTTTCCCATTATGGAAATAGTTATACTCTACCCATGAGCACCTAACTGGTGTAGGTTTTCTGACTAAATCTCAACACATTGTTTAGCAAAACTGTTTAACTCAAAGTGGATCTACAAGAGTTAAAGAATAAATTTCAGTTTAAAAAAACAAGCAAACCTGTTCATATAGATCCAACCACAAAAATGTTACATGGCAGCTGTTATTCTCCTTAACAACTAAATGCAGCTTGCTTGTCCCATAAAGCTTTCAACATTTATAAACTCATTTCCTTGATAGGTCAAAGAACTGAGTTTCCTAATCTCAGACTATTGGCATTTTGCAAAGCTTTCATGCACACGATGAAGCATTTGATGGCACTACTCATGCAATCACTACAACCAACTGCTAGAGAAGGCAAATTTTAAGTGACAAATGGCAAAAACCTAACTTGGAAAGTCTGTTATCGTGCTCATAATAAAAGATTAACAAATCCCTATTCACATTGGCTTATGCGTTTCCCTTTAGAGTCACATTTACATTTACTCATGTTAATAATGTTCTACAGAAAATTTGCAGCAAGCCTACTAACTAGGGAAATAAATGCCACTTATGGCAGAATCTGCCCCCAAAAGTGCTATGACCTTGAATAAAAAGGCATGGGGGCCAAAGTGCAATAATTCACACGTTATTTTTCTGTAAGGCACAGAGTTAGGAAGACATCCAGCACTAATTTGTGCTGTGATGGGCAGAGTAGAGCTTGGAGACCCAAGAGAGTGTTCTCAACTAGTGGTTCCCAACCAAGAGCACTGACCTAACTGGAAAGGACTTCTTGGAAGCACATCAGAAGTTAAAGGAAAGGGACCAAATATTGTGCATTTTAACCAGTCTTATTCTACCACCTCTGAAGCATGCTGAAGTCTGAGCATGCCATTCCTCTAGGCTCTTCCATGTTACCAGCTTTAGAAAACACTGCCAATGGCACTCTATGTGATTAACAAAACAGCACTATTTCATAACGAACTTCTGCCACAAATGGTAACTACAAGTTGGTGAATGCCCTAAAAATCCGGGCATAGAAAACACAAAGATTATACAAACTTTTACCACTTAAGTTCCTACAACTTTTTTAAAAAAAATTCTGAATCTTATTTCATCACTACTGAGAATCATGCAGGGCGTAAACACATGAGCATTTTTATATTTTTTTCTTATACAATTCTAATAGTTTATTACATAAATCCCCGAAGGAGGATGGCAATCAAACTCAGAAGTACATTTTTGCGGGATATGTAAAGAATATACATTTAAATCGGAGTTCTGCCTAACATCCTGCATTGGCTTTGCCTAGTCAATTCTTATCTCTGGCCTTCAGCCTGCCAAACCCTAGGATGAGTCAATTCGAATTTACGTGTTTTAATAAACGATGACACCTGAAGACACTCTGTAAGCTGCAAGATGGATGAACCGTGAGAGAAGAGCATGCTAACCATCGTAACTATCTCAACTGATCTTCACAATCCTGAACTAACAACTGCCCTCACTATACAGACTAGAAACCTGCAAAATAAATCACAGCGACGCGCCCAACACCGCATAACTAAAAGCAGCTTAAAGGCGGCAATTTCAAAAGTAGCAGTGTGAACTTGTCATTAAGCCTGGCAAAAGTGAGCGTGTGGTGGTGGTCTCCGGGCCCGGGTACAGGCCAGCAGCAGCCGCGCGGAATGCAACTGGGACGGGCCCGGGAGAGCATCTGAAGGTAGGCAGAGACCCAGAAACAAGCTGCCCGGGATGCCTTCAACAACCACCTTGAGGAAAGGGCGAGGCAGACGCAGCAAGAGGGAGGAATGAGGCCTGAGGGACTCAGAACATTCTAGGGTGTGGGAAGCCTTGGGATCAGGTGAGAAGGCCGGATGCGAAGGCGGCGGCCACGACCCGCAGCGCGCCGGGACAGGGGCCTCTGGGCGCCGGGCGGGACAGTCGCGGTCCCAGCCCGCCCGGCCCGCAGCGAAACAAACCACAAAGCGCATGCAGTTCAGTGGCATCCCCCAGCCGCAGCGTCGCCTTCACAGGCAGGCGTGCCAGCGAATCCCGCGTCCTCTCACCTGGAGCGCGGCGGAACCAGCCACAGCAGACGCAAAAGCCGGCCGCAGCGGAACCTACGGAGACCGGAAGTAAGGGGAGGGGCCGGAACCGGCGAGCGGAAATGTGTGGTTGAAACCGGAAATGTGCTGTAGGGGGACAAAGCAGCATTTTGTTTGGTTTCTCTTCAAATGCTAAGCCCGGGGATCCCCGGCCAAGAATCTCCAAGGAGTGGCAAGAAAGCCGAAGTCTTTTCCAGACTGTGACCTCTGTAAAAGGGACCCCCGGTTCCTGGGTGGCCGCCGGTCATTCTGCGCATGCTCCGAGCCCGGGTGGGCGCTTCGGCCTTGTGACGTGTGTTTTCGCCAAAACCGATCTGTGTGCGTCGTGCGGCAATGTCATGTATCGAATGAAGACGAGCAGGTGACTTTTGAGAACTTAAAACAAGACCTTTCCATAGACCCAAGGAGCCAGTAATAATGTAATTTCGGGGCCTTCGGATTGTACCCATTCGAGAGGAAAACTGTGTCCGGAAAGAGAAAGGGCAGGCCAAAGTGACCCAGACACTCAAGGAACAAAAGTCTGTGTGACGCCTGAGATCCAGAATGGTGTATCGGTTCAGAACCCCACCCACTCATACTGCTAATTTTCTTTACAAGATAGAAATACATGTTACAGAGTTCCAAAACACCGAGAGACCAGATTCGACTTAAATCATAATTAGCCAAATTTTTATCTTTAAGCTGCCGCTGTCCTTAGTTTCCGTGAGCTAAAAGGAGAAGAGGGCTTTTAAAGCAGGTTACAATTACTTCATCCCTGTGTAATTTGCAGCTCTATGAGGAATTGCCTCACTGTCTGTGCATAACGATAAACAGTTTACAGAAACCAGAGCAAGCAGTTAATCATGTCATAGCAGTTTTACACTTCTGGGGAGGGGGCAAAGAGTCACAGTTGCAGGAGCTTGCCTTTTAGGAATTTAAAACGGGTACCTCCTTAAAATAACGTTTTCCTTAGCCTTCACATACAAAGTAGTCTATCTGAGCCCCTTCGGTTGTCTCATGCCTGTAATCCCAGCATTTGGGAGGCTTGGGCAGTAGGATAGTCTGTAAATGTGAAGCCATCCTGGACATAGAGAATTCTAGTTCCAGTCCTGGGGTACAAAATGAAAATGCCTCAGACAGAAAGAAGCCTCAACAGGGCAGAACCCTTCTGGTCCATGCAAGAAATTCCCAGTATCACTTGTTTACAAACAAGAACAACAAAAAGCCTTAAAAAACAAATTGAAGAATGTTAAATCATTAATCCTTAGATAGGTATATATGATACTTTATAAAACTGTGATTTTGAATTCAATCCCAGAGACCCACAAGGTAGAGCCAACTCTTGAAAGTTGTCCTTTGACTTCACGTGCTGTGACACACACAAAGACACAAGCACAAAAATTAATGTACTTTTAAAATTATAAAAACACAAAACTAAAATGTTTTTTAAACTGGTTTCTTTAAAAAAGGGAAGGGGAATGAAAAAAAATAATGTCCATATGTGTGTCTTTTTAATCAACAGATATATATATATATATATATATATATATATCTTGGGCTTGTTAGAAATAAAACAACTAAATTTTGTGTCTTAGCCATTCTTTAAAAGATTTTGTTTATGTGTATGAGTGTTTTGCCTTTGTGTATATATGTTCACCACATCCGTGCCTAGTAAGGAGAGGGTTTCACATCCCCTGGAACTGGAGTTAAGGATAGTTGTGACTCCCCACATGAATGCTGGGAACCAAAGCTGTGTTCTTTGCAAGAATTATGGCTCCAGTCCCATCTCAAGGGCTTTAACCCAACATCTCTTCCTTGCTGTGTGTGTGTGTACCTGCCTCCTTGCCTTTTATTTATTATTATTTTGCCTGCAATTGCCATGCTAAAAAATGACTAGGATCTTCCCTTCAGGACAGATTCCACAGGCTCTCAACTAAGCCTGGCAAATTACATCTTTTCTCTGTTCTGCTTGCTTTCCCAAAAACAACCACTTAAAACTTCCACTCCCCTCAGACTTCAAACCTTCAATTACTCCCTTGTTCTAGGTAGGTGGCATTGTTCCAGAAGTTTGGAGTTCCCCTTCAAGCCTTTTCAAATCTATAATCTAAGCCCTGTGCGCCCCCATCTTCACTTTTTTTATTTCTGAATGAATTGAGACAGTTCCCTTCTACCCGAAGCAGTTAACTTCAGTGGTTATGCCTGAAAATATCTTACATGCTTCATATAATATGTGTATGTATATACAGTTTGTATGTGATTTTTAAAAAAAACAAAAAACAAAGGTTTGTTTTGTTTTAGACAAGATCTCACTATGCATATCAGGCTAGCCTGGAACTTATGAACTCCTTACCCTCACCTCCTAAGTGCTGCAATTACAGGCATGTGCCATCATATTTGTGTACATTTTAAAAACAAACATAATAATAGATTCTCAAGAGTTGCAAAAAAAGGTCAAGTGCATTCCTTACTCTTTTGTCTTAGTAATTACATCTTCTCTCTCTACGTGTAGTTCATTGGTTGTGCATATAGTTTTCTATCCCTTTATCCTATGTAGGTATATAGTCACAACTTGAGTCAAGACCCAGAACTGTCCCATCATCATACATGTCACCTGTGCTAATCTGTTACTCTTGAAACCACCCCTATTCCTCTGAATCCCCAGCCAGATGTTCAGACAATGAAAGCATACAATATAAGCCCTCTAAAATTGTAGCAGGGTCCCAGACCTTAACACAATTGACACCATGATGGAAGTACTATTCAGGCCATAAGTCTAAGCATGTATAGACAGTACCACCTACCGAAACAAAAACAGAGACCTAATCTATCAGAGTCCATTGTTCTGGCAAAGTCTCTAAATGTACTAACTTTGCTTTTTGTCTTTCACAGTTCTGCTTCTGGATAACAGTTCTTGCTAACTAAAGTGTGTCAACACAGGATGTGGTTTTTTTATATATATACTTAAGTGCTCACCCTGAGAAAGGACTATAAACTTCAGTAGGTTCAGACTACTGGCTTCAAACCATGTTCCGGTAGTCTTCTCTGGTGGATAATACACACAAAATGGCCTTTTTATTCCATGTAAGGCCTTGGAACCAGTACTTTCTTTTATGACTGAGTGTAAATCCCTGGTATAGATTTATCACAATGTAACCATTCTTCATTGGAAATTTTGGTTATTTCCAGTTGTGTGGCTTTTCGAAATGAAGTAGAACAATTGGATGTGATTATTGTGTGTTAAAGCTCAATTGCTCACATTCTTTTTTGGCCTCTGTTGTTCCTGTTTTTTCTCTTATCTTTCTGTTGTTTATTTAAATATTGTTTGGAATTTCATTGTGATTTGTGCATGTAGCATTTGAGTCTTGGCATACATTTTCTAGTGTATGTTTTTTTTTGTTTGTTTGTTTTGGGTTTTTTGTTTTTGTTTGGTTGGCTGGTTTTTTGTTTTGTTTTCCAAGACAGGGTTTCTTTGCTGAGCCTTGGCTATCCTAGAATTAGCTCTGTAGACTAGGCTGGCTTTGAACTCACTGAGATCTGCCTGCCTCTGACTCCAAAGTTCTAGGATTAAAGGTGTGTGTCACCACCGCCAAGCTTGTGTACATTTTTGCAGCTGCTACTGTAATGTTTCCTGTACATGACACATCATAGTGACAAGATTACACTGATTCAAATGAAACCTGAGAACCTGAGTTCGCTTTAAGTTTTTTTTACTCTCCCCAGTTTATTTATTTATTATGTATATAGTGTTCTGCCTTCTTGTATGTCTGCAGGCCAGAAGAGGGCACCAGATCTCATTATACATGGTTTGTGAGTCACCATGTGGTTGCTAGGAATTGAACTCAGGACCTCTGGAAGAGCTGCCAGTGCTCTTAACCTCTGAGCCACCTCTCCAGCCCACTCCCCAGTTTATAGCCATTGTAACTGTCTCTTTTATGTGCATCAGTAACCATATGGAACAATGTTGTGATTTTTGCTTCTATCACCAAACAAAATTTAGAAATTTCCGCAGAAGTCATATTGTTTTTACTCGTGTTTTGCTCTTTTCATTGTTTTTCTTCCCTTCCAATGTTCAGGTTTCTCTTTGTCGCCTCTCTTTTTTTTTTTTTTAATCAACATGATTCTTTTATTGTATTATTATTTTATTCTTTGGGGATTTCACATCATGTACCCTAGTCCCACTCATTTCCCAGTCCTTCCATGTCTGCCCTCCACCTGTTGTTGTTCTGTAAAAGTTTAAAAAGTAGAAAAGAAACCGCGAGATGGAACCCGGCGCGATGGAACACGAACCGTGGAGTACATTAACCATAGAGTTTTATTGCCGGGCAGGAGAGTGAGAGCATAAGAGGGAGAGACGGATGGAGGGTAAGAGACAGGAATGTAAGAGAGAGAGAGGCTGTAAGAGAGCACGAGAGTGGGAGAAGAGAATTAGTGGTCGACCACCGGAAACAGAGAGAGAGAGAGAGAGAGAGAGAGAGAGAGAGAGAGAGAGAGAGAGAGGAGAGAGGAGAGATGAAGGGAGAGAGCTAGCAAAGAGAGAGAATGTGGAGGTACACACTTAAAAGGGTAAACTTGCACATGCATACTGAGTCCTTATGCAGCCCAGTAACATGTGACATAGCCATGACGTGGCCACGCAACACAGGGCCCTTTTGAGCTGCCTAAGTATCTGCCTGTATGCCTTATGTGTGTCCCACTCATTGTCAGGGGGCGGGGTCAGCATACCAGGTTCCAACAACACCCTTGTAGCCTCCCCAAAAAAAGAAAATTAAAAAATAATAATAATTTTAAAGAACATACTTCAGGCCCATCTTTTCTGCCTCTCTGTCACATATTCATTTGTTGTAGTGGCAAGCTGCAGTATGTCACACAGTATACCCTCTTGACCAAACAGCTGTACTCACAAATGTTCATTGCAATGAATGGTTGGTTTGATTCAAGGCCTCTGGCTTCTGGTATACCATCAATACTGGGCCCTCACCAAAACATCAAAATCCTTCTGTTGCCTGGGTCCTGGCAGCTATGGTTCCACAGGACCAGTCCCTTCACATGTGCCAGCAGGTCATAGATGGGATAGATGTTGGGGTGGGCTAACTCAAAACCTTGGGTATGGGCTTGGGTCTCTACCAGGACCACCCCCTCAAGTAAGGATCAGGGTCATCTTTCCTGTTGAGGTGAGTGGGGGACAGTTCTTCCAGTGCCATCAACAGTTGGGGCCAGCTCTCCTACACCCATGCCACTGGGGCCAGTTCTCCCAGGAGAGGGGTGGGCTGTTCTCCTGCTAAGGCAGCTGACAAGGGACAGGCCCAGGTCTCCAGTGTCCAGGAAACTGGGGCTAGCTCTTCAATGCCTCCCCCAGTGGTAAAAAGGGCCACAGACATTAATACAGACCCCAGTTGTGGTAGGACCACAGACCCAGTCATGGGCCTTGGCTGCAAATCAGGCCTGGACATCACCATGGCCCTGGGTAGCAGTACAGACCACTCAATCAGTATTGTCCCCATGGCAGCATGGCCCTTGGATGGTCCACCAACATGGCCTCAGGTGGCAGCCCAGATCCCAGGCATCCCCATGACTTTTGGTAGTAACACTGGTCATGGATACCATCACAGACTTTGGCTGCAGTGCCGTCCTGGACCCAGACATGGCAATTGGCTTCAGCTTGGGCCTGGATGTCACCATGACCTGGGATGTCAGCGCAGGCCACTCAAATTAGTATGACCCTGGAGGTAGCAAGGCCTCAGGTGGTGGCCCAGACCCCCATGCATCTGTATAGCCTTCTGTGGTAACACGGTCTCTGACATCAACACAGACCCCTGCTGCAGGAGGGCCAAAGACCCAGACATGGCCCTCAGTGGCAAAACAGGCTTGGACATCACATGGCCGCAGGTGCAGAGTAGGCCACCCATATTGGACTGTTCCTCACCAACATCATGGTTAGTTCCACTTCTCTCCACATTGCATGAACCACTCCAATTCTCTCCCATTTCTCCACCACATATATGTTCACTGTAGCGGTACCCATCTGCCAAAGCCTGTGGCTGTCTTCCACCTGCCTTCTGCCAGCCTGGGCCATGGGGGCACCAGACCTATCCTCTTTCTTGTTAGAGTACTTTGGAAGCCATTTGGTAATTCATCATGGCAGGGTAGGCATTACAATAGAAAATCGTGACAGGAGAAGCAAGGAGTAGGCTGATCACATTTTTCATTCAGACACAGGAAGCAGACAGAGAAAGGATAGAAAGTGGTTCAAAGCTAAAAACCCTCCAAGCCCTCCCCAAATGATGTACTTTCTCCATGAAGGATGCACTTCCTATACAGCCCAGCCCAGTGGGATCAAGTGTCCAAATATCCTATATCAAGTATCCTATATATAGGCTAGCCTTCCTCTGTTAATACATACATACACAGGAACAGGACTTCTATGATGACTGGAGTAGGACTGTGTGCCACAGTTCCAAGAACACTTTCATGTTGAATTGTTCCCTCAGAACTCTCTTAGACTCAGCATACATTCATGTATAATATTTATTCCAGTAAAAAGTTACAAATAGAATCAGTGAAAGTAAAATATTCATGAAATACAAGGTGACCAAGCCCAAGACTCTAAGTTAGTTGTTTTCCTCATCACTGTGACAAAGTACCAGACATAAACAAGCTAAGGGAGGAAGGATTTCTGTGGACCTACAGTTTCATAGGTTTCCACCTGTAGTCTTTAGCCCTGTTGACCTGGGGCCAATGGCAGGGCAAAGCACTGTGGCAGAGAGCATGTAGCAGAAGCTCCTCAGTGAAGAAGCAGATAGACCCGTACAAGTTAGCAGGTATAACCTCAAAAGGCATACATCTCCAGTGCTTTGCTCCAGCCAGGTTTCCTTCCACTTTTAAAAGTTTCCAGAACCCCCCAAAATAAAACTGCCACCTAGGGACTAGACACTTAGCAGAGAGTCTGTGGGGAGCATCTCCTGTTTAGGCCAAGACAATGCCAGTGGAGCCATCCAGGAAGTTCTTGTCTCCTAATTGCAACAGGTACAGGGTGTGTCTACGGGGAAGTTTGTTAGAGACTCCTGCCCAGAGGGCTTGGGGAAGAGTAGGTAATCCTGTGAAGTTTTTTTGTTTGTTTGTTTTTGCCAACTTGATGCAAGTTTGAGTTTTCTAAGAATAGGAACCTCAAATGAGAAAATGCCTCCTCCATCACACTGGCCTGTAAACAAGTTTGTAGGGCATTTTCTTGGTTGATAATTGATATGAGAGGGCCCAGTCCACTGTGTGCAGTGCCACCCCTGAACAGGTGGTTCTGGGGTATATAAAAAAGCAAACTGACCAGGTATTGGTGGCCCCTGCCTTTAATCCCAGTACTCAGGAGGCAGAGGCAGAGGCAGAGGCAGAGGATTTCTGTGAGTTCAAGACCAGCCTGGTCTATAAGAGCTAGTTCCAGGACAGCCTCCAAAGCCACAGAGAAACCCTGTCTCAAAAAACAAAAAAAAAAAAAAAAAAAGGAAGGAAGGAAGGAAGGAAGGAAGGAAGGAAGGAAGGAAGAAAGAAAGAAAGAAAGAAAGAAGAGAAAGAAAGAAAGAAAGAAAGAAAGAAAGAAAGAAAGAAAGAAAGAAAGAAAAGAAAACTGAACAAGCCACGGAGAGCAAGAGCAAGTTAGTAAGCATCATTCCTCGATGCTCTCTGCTTTGGTTCTTGCCTCAAGGGTCTTGCTTGAGTTTCCAGTCCTGTTTTCCCTGAATGATGCACTTCACATGGAAGTATAAAACAAACGACCCCTTCCTACCCAAGTTGCTTTTGGTTATGATGTTTATTGCAACTGAGACATAGGTGATACAAGTCCCACTGACTACCACATGTCCCTAGTCCAAAACTCTCAAAAGGAACATAGGTATGCAGTGTAAGTAGCATTGTTTGCCAAAACTGGCATGGTAAGAACGTCTTACCATTAAGGGAAAGTTCCATATCCACAAAGGAAATTTTCTGGTATCAAGAAAGGATCAACTTTGCAAACAAGATTTCAAAAATGAAAATGAAACATATCTAATTCTAGTATATAAACACATATGCAAATATAGGGTCAAAAGATACCAACAAGAGAGGAAAAACATTTTATTGTACATATTCTAAAGAAATGCATTTTTTCTAGATAACAAGAAAAATACTTAGTCATTATAAAAAGTAGATTCACGTTTCTGGCTGAACATTTCAAGGTGTATGTGTGTATATATAAATGAAATGAAAATTTCAATGTTAAAATGATTGCAGAGTAGAAGATCTAGACTCACTCAATACCACTGTTGTATTTTGTATCAAGAAAAGAAGCAAGCCCGGTGGTAGTGGCGCACACCTTTGATTCCAGCACTCAGGAGGCAGAGGCAAGTGGATCTCAGTGAGTTCGAGGCCAGCCTGAACTACAGAGCGAGTTCCAGGACAGGCTCCAAAGCTACACAAAGAAACCCTGTCTTCAAAAACCAAAAAAAGAAAAGAAAGAAGGAAGGAAGGAAGGAAGGAAGGAAGGAAGGAAGGAAGGAAGAAGGAAGGGAAGAAAGAAAAGAAGCAAAGATGGTAGCAACTGAAAAGGAGCCAAAGCCCAAAGTGTTGAAAGTGGAGTGAAAATATCCTCTTTGGGATAGGGAGCTCTTTTCTTGATGTCTCAGCCATAGTGGGCAAAGATTTCCTTGACACATATTCTCTAAAACCAAATGACAAAATCTTGGCTGAATGTGAGCACAAGGAACTTTTTTTGATGAACTTGTAAAAATAAAATTTAAAGTTGAATATCATGCTGGTGGCTTGAAAGTGGATGTGGTGGGTGACTCACCAGACACACAGCACCGACGTTCATTGACTGCACTGGAAGGATGGATTAGTGGGAATCCTCAAGAGGAAAGCCACCAGGACCCCTGTGGATGCTCTATACTGTGAGAAGGAGCAGCCATCAGGAAGTTGGGCTGGACAAGTCACTGGTGGCAACAGGTCCCTTATAGCTAATCTTACTACTCCAAATTGTTATCAAAATGAAAAGCATGTGGATTTGGGGAAAATCTGGGTTTTGGTAGAACAAGCAAGAGTTTATTAGACAGCAGGCTCTTTTTTTTTTTCTTGTAATCTTCCCAAAGACGGTGTTGAAGGTGGCTTATTACGTTTGCAAGAGCAACAGGCTCTCCACTCTAACCACACCAGGTAGAGGCCTGCATGGAATTCTTGATAGAAGTTTGACCTCATGTGCTTAACCCTTATGGAAATGAAATGGTGTGGTGCTATATTATTTATGATTTATTAAAGCTTTCCTGGGGATTCAGAAAGCAAAGTTAGTCTCAAGCTATAGAGATCAGACAGTGGTGGTACACACCTTTAATCTGGACTCAGGAGACAAAAACAGATGGATCTCTCTGAGTTCAAGGCCACTCAGGCATATATGAGATTGGATAAATCTAAAAGAGTAACAGAGCTCACACCTTTAATCCCAGCCATAGAGAGGTATAAAAGATAGGAGCAGGGTCTTCAGTAGTCAGCCTTGGGAGTCTCTAGCCACATTGAGAACAGCACAGCAGTTTAAGTGAATCTGAGGAGCAGTGAAGTAGAGAGCAGTTTGGTCTGAGCTGAGAGAAAGGTAAGAGCTAGTGGCTGGCTGCTTTGCTTTCTGGTCTTCAGCTTGAAGTTTGAACCCCAATATCAGTCTCTGGGTCTTTTATTTTTCATGCTACAAAATGGAAGGTTCCAGTTTTTCTAGACAGCCATGGTTTGAGAGTGCAGTCTTTAAAGAGATAGAGACACAAGCTCTTCCAAAGGTGAACTCAGAGTCATCGAATTGTGACCTTCACCCATGGCAGATACAGCACTAGAATGGTTACACAAACTCACTGCTTTTGCTGTCTTGACTTAAAACCAGAAAGAAAGTGTTGACATGGATAGAGCTGGAGGTGTATTTGTTGGGGGTTTTCTCTCTCAGCTGTTCTCTGACAAGCCCCTGACAGAACAATGCATCTGTGCTGGGCGCTATGCAGCAAGCATCACAGATGACTGGCTGTATGCTTTCTGAGAAGCCAGGCCTCTGCTGGTGAAAGAACAGAACACCCGGGCTGGGGAACAGAGACCTTGCAGTGGGGTGCTTGCTTCCTGACACTTCCCACATTCGGAGAGAAGAAAATGATCTGCCATCTTTCCTCACTTAGTTTAGAGGGCACAGAACTGCTCCCAGAATTTTTGGTCTCCCCAAAGTCTATAAAAATATGTTTATTTCTAGTTTGTTAGTGTCTCTTAAATGTCAACCAGGAATATAACATTTCAATAGAAATTTTTATTTAATTTCTGACTCCTCTGTGAATTCATCTGTATTTAGTAAACTGGTCAATTTTTTTATATTTCTGCTGTAAGTGCAGGGGCAGTTTAAGATAAGACTTTTTAAAGGGATTAAGCATAATGCATCAATCTTTAGCCTTTTATATAAATATATTTAATCTACAGGTGTGTACACACACATTGTTAAATAAGTGTAAGTTAGATAAGTTAGATATATATAAGTTAGATAATGATAAGTTACAAAATACATAATTTTCATCATATATTACTTGACCTGATGATTGGTCAAGTGAGATACAGAAGTGTTTGTCGTGCCAAATGATTTCAAATATACTTCACAATGTGCATTCAGAAATGGAGAACTTTGGATAATCAAGCAATTTTCCATTATATTACAATATCAGAATCATAATCTGGCACTTGCTTGTGGAACTCTGTAATTTGACACAAATAAAAACTTGTCATAAAGCAGTGGGTAAGAAGAGTAGAAATTCCCCTGTGGTTGGAGTCTAGATGCTGCCTGGTACCCTCTGATGGGTTGCCAGGCTATTTCCCATGTACAGTATGAGTATGAACAGTAAAATATGTGATCTTGTTTACATCTAAAACCATGTGCCCTGGAGATCTTGTCTTCCTAGTCATGGGAGTAATCATTTCAGATATCCCTACCCATAAATTCTAGACTAATGAAGCCAAGATGAATTTTAGCATAATAAATCAGTGCCTAATCAACAACCAATTGGAGATCGTGAACATCAAATTGTTATGATGTGGCAGTATTTCCCATTATGAGAGCAATTTAATTTATTTGTTTTTCCTATCTGCAGTGACTCATAAGTGGATAAATTAATGTCTCCCATGCTTCAGTAAATATTGATGAAATGTCTAGACACTTCTAGTCTAAGCATTCACAACATGACAAGCAAGTTTGATCACCAGTCAGCCTGTGTAATGGATAAGCTATCAATTGCTCTATTCATATCATCTACAAGAGATGTTTAACAATGTGTTTATTTTCAAAGAACATGAAATGTCTAGAAGCAGTTTTGTCTAAAATTATCCTCCTGACCTTGAAAAAAATCAATTTCCCCTGATGTCATCTACCCTGCTTGTTAAAGTGAACTTACTACATAACAAAAAGATTTTTTTTTTTTAAAAAAAAAGCCGTGTCTTTTAGAGCCATGGTGGTTTAATTAGTTCTCAGATAACAATCTATGATCATGGGCTAGCTTCTGATAACACTTCCAGCAAACTTTCACTTGCTAAGTAGAGAAAACATGCAAGAATCATGTAGTATAGAAGTAAACTTCCTATTAAAATAAACTACATACTGACAAACACCTCAGAGAATTTACACTTAGCACTTAGCATTTTAATGATAATATCAATGTGGTAACATTTATCTTGCTATTTTGTAAATAGTATACTAGGGTTTGTGTATGTGTGTAAAGTAAGGTTTTTTTTTTTAACTTTTTGGTTTTTGAGCCCAACCTTTAACAGCTGAGCCATCACTCCAGCCCAAGTGAATTTTTATTTTAAATAAAAACAAGCTCTGAGGCCAGTGTAGTGACATGTGCCTATACTCCCAGCCCTTGGGCAGTAAGACAGGAAGACCAAGGATTCAATGTCGGCTTCAGCTGCGTAGTAAACTTAAGACCATCTGGGTTATGTGAGACCCTATATCAAACAGAACAAAACAACCTCCCTCACCAAGGCATTGGGGAGCCCAAGCTCTGGTGACTTTTCCAAAAAATAAAACCAAACAACAACATCTTTTGCCTTATTCACTTTTTACCATTCCTGGCATATTTCCAATGATACCAGAATATCCTGGTGTTTTGCAAACTTTCCCAATTCAATATTAGTGGCACTGTTTGGTGGACATACTTTGATTAACATGGCATTATACAATATTTCTCATTTCCTTAGTCATGCTGTTGTCAAGAAGCATGGTTAATTGGACCTCCTTAATCTGTTTGGTCCTCTTTAGAGAATGCACTGACACTGTGTGCACTTCCCATGGTTTTTGTTGTAGAAACAAGGTTCTGCTTCCAGCTGGAGATATGCCTGGCTCAGCCCCTTCTGTGCTAGAATTATAGGAGTATGCCAGCACGCCCTGCCTTTTTCTCCCTACTTTACATAACCAGTTGGAGCCTAGAGCTGACTGAATCCAATGACCATTTTGATCTTTTTTGTTGCTACCTTTCTGTCTTGGTGTCTTAATTAGGGTTTCTATTGCTGCAACAAGACACCATGACCAAAAAGCAAAAGTTGGGGAGAAAAGGGTTCATTTGGCTTACACGTCACCATTACTATTCATCACTGAAGGAAGTCAGGACAGGATCCCGAAGGCAGGAGCTGATGCAGAGGCCATGGAGGGGGAGCTGCTTACTGGCTTGTGTCCCCTGTCTTGATCAAGCCACCTTCTTATAGAACCCAGGACCAGCAGCCCAGGGATGGGACCACCTACCATGGGCTGGGCCCTGTAGATGTAAGTTTCTGTCCCATCTGGTCCCACAGCAATTTAGTAACAAATAAATACACAGAGGCTTTATATTAATTAGAAACTGTTTGGCCAATGACTTGGGCTTCTTTTTTGACTATCTCTTTCTTAATTACTAACCCATTTCTATTAATCTGTTATTGCCACAGTTTTGGCTTACCTAGTGATATCCCGACCTCTTGCTTGGCAGCTACATGGTGTTTCTCTGGCAACTCATTCTCTGAGTTCCTCTTCCCAGCTTCCTCCTAGTCTGGTAGCCCCACTTATACTTCCTGCCTCTCCATTGGCAGAAACATCTTTATTCATCAACCAGTAAGAGACACATTTATTTACAGCATTCAGAAGGCCATTCTCCATCAGAGATCTTCCCCATTGATCACTAAATGAGAAAATACCTTGCAGCTGGATCTCAAGGAGGCATTTCTTCAGCTGAGGCTTCTTCCTCTGATGACTCTAGCTTGTGTCAAGTTGACATATAGAACCAGCCAGTACACTTAGGTACAAGAGAAGATGGGGCTCAACCAGTAGCTACTACCATGCTGATTCAGGACAAAAAAAGAAGGACTTCCCACAATGCTGAGCTCTTTGAACTAGAATCAGGAGTTCTAAATGTTACTTTTGGTTTTAAAATCAGAAACTAAATCAGGCTAGCTTGAGCCCAATAGGCGTGTGTGAAGGGTATAGAGAGATATTAGCCTGGCATAGTACTTACCACAGGGCATTAGCTGAATATTGTTGAAGAACCAAGGCAAGTTCAAGGTCCTCAACAATAAACCCACAGGTCTCATCACTAGGATCCTGCTGTCAGTATGACTCAGTCTCCACGTCTCTGTAGAGCTTAGCTCCAAAGCCTTAGATCTCATTGTCCTAACTCATCACATGTCTATTTCTAAAACAATCAATGGTCTGAGGGAACCAAGATCTGTCAGGGATGGGGTTTTTTTGAAGGCAGAATAGCCACTCTGACTACACAGTTAGGTACAATTACAGTGTAAGCTCTTTCCTAATAGGTTCCAGTATTGCTTTATTTTCTTTCCTTTGCCTTCTAATTAATTCACTACTCATTCACCCATTCTATAATGACTGTCACATTTTATCCATAAGTAAATAACTAATTTTCTTTCTCCATATCTCAGGTCTTAGGATTTGCATAAATTTTAAGTTCTGACTCTTGAAAATGTATTTTCAGGCATCACCATTTCATGGATACATAAGAAATAAAAAAGAGTTCCAAATTATTCATGGTTCTCAAATCCTGAAGTGTTTCACATTTTAAATTAGCACAGCTACCCACATTAATTTCTTCTTAGAATTGCTTCCTCCAAATTTGATTACATTTTAATGATTCCAATTTTGACATGGCTCACAGTGACTCTCTTTTTGACATGGCGAATCAAATCTATAACTCTTCTCTTTGTTACTCCCTCATAATATTACACATTAATATTCATACACACTAATACCAGGGGTACAATATTTCATTCGATTATTTAAAAATATTAATGTATATGTGTGCCTGGCTATCTATATGTGCACCACATGTGTGCAGGCACCTATGGAGGCCAAAAGAGTGCATCAGATTCCCTGGAAGCATGTGGGTGCTGGGGAACCCATGTCCTCTGAAAGAGCAGCAAGTGCTCTTAACCTCTGAGCCACCTCTCCAGCCCCTTCCCTCAATTCTTCCCACAAATTTATGGGTAGCAAAGTATTTCCAATTGTCCCAAAAGAAAAGTGATGGGAAAACTATATGTTCAGGATTTTGGTTGGTGTTTGAGATCACCCCAAAACTAACAGCAGTCTCTTTAAAATAGGAATGCGTTACCTCAAGGTTTTTTGTTTCTGCATCCTCAATAATGCTGAGAAAGAAGGACTGAGGACAGCTAATAGTCGCCACCCTTCCTTTGTAAATGTTATGTTAGTTCTCATGACTACAACACAATACCCAAGACATGGAAAATTAGGAAGAAAGGGGATTTATGACAGTGGTTCTCAACCTTCCTAATGCTACAACCCTTTAATACAGTTCATCATGTTGTGGTAAGCCCAACCATAAAATTTTTTTTTTGCTACATCATAACTGTAATTTTGCTACTGGTACAAATTGTAATGTAAATATCTGATCTGCAGATGGTCTTAGGTGATGCCTGTGAAAGCGTTGCTTGACCCCAAAGGGGTTGTAAGCCACAGGTTGAGAAGGGTTGGTTTACGAGATTGAACAGCCTGGTCCCTTCAGTGGCTCAGTACTGATAAGAGGTCTCTAATCTGCAGCATGACATGGCAATGGTGAGAGAATGTTCAGGAGTGTTCACAGCAGCATTAGACTAACAGAAAGTAGGGGAGAGACCTCATTCCCAAGTCCTTTTTAAGAGTATACCCACTGGAATATACTTCCTGGGGATGCACACCTCAACAACCCTGCATTGCATAAATCAACCCCAAATCATAGATGTGTCTATTTTTGTTGCCAAGCAAAGTTTACCATATGTGATATCTGCTACAATACCCTCTTTATTTTCTCTGTACTGATAGGCATGGCCAAGAGGAAGAAACATCCAAACATTAACCAGCATCCTACTTTATCTTCACTGCAGAGGGTGGAGAAGGGACAGAAAGAGAGAAGGGGGCAATAAACGGCTCTAGCAGTCCTTCCATTTTTTCAGTTACATTCTGTTCTAGTTTGCTTCCTATTGCTAAGATAAAACAGTATGTCCAAAGCAATTACAGGAAGAAAAGGTTTATTTTGGCTTACTCTTCTAGATCAAAATCCATTACTGGGGAAAGTCAAGGCAGGAACTATGAAGGAATGTGTTTACTGGCTTACCCTCTGGCTCACTGGTTCATTCACAGCTACCTTTCTTATATATCTGGCATAGGGACGGTACCACCCATAGTGGGCAGGTCCCTCATATCCATTGATTAGTAATCGAGAAAACACCTCATGGACATATCCGCAGGCCAATCTAATGTAGACAGTTCCTCAATGGAGAGTCCCTTTTCCCAGGAGGCTCTAGTCTGTATCAAGGTGACGATAAAAATTAAGCAGTATGTATCCCACTTCCAAATCTGTGGTCTCTAAGAATGAGCTTACTCTGTGATCATCCGACTGGTTATCTCACTATTAAGTTAGTGGTCACCTAGCACTTGCCAAGATCAATATATACATAAAAATGCTTTTCATTCAGGTTGAATATTAGCATCACACCCTCTGAGCAGATAAGAAAACCAAGATATCATATGGTTAACTGCTTTAGGTTACACCTCAAGTCAGTGGAAGATTATGTTTAAGCTCCAGTAGTTTAATTTTAAAACAGAATTCTTCCAACAGAAGAATAAATGTGTAACTTCAAGTTTTCCAGGAGCCAACCCTGAGTAAACAGTAACAGAAGAGATTAATATCTTTTTTTTTTTTTTTTTTTTTTTTGGTTTTTCGAGACAGGGTTTCTCTGTGTAGCTTTGGAGCCTATCCTGGCACTCGCTCTGGAGACCAGGCTGGCCTCGAACTCACAGAGATCTGCCTGCCTCTGCCTCCCGAGTGCTGGAATTAAAGGTGTGCACCACCAATGCCCGGTGAGATTAATATCTTATTCAACCCAATGCACCTAAAATATTTCAGAATCTGATTAATATAGAAATGAATGTGATTCATATGAAGCTAAATGTATTCTTGCTATATGATGCAACAATCTCATTGGTATTTATCCTGTGAAGTAAAAAAGTTATGTCTACACAAGAATCTGCACCATGGATATTTATAGGAGCTTTGGGACACACAGGCCCCTCCCATGATGCATCCAACCTGTCCAGCTAGCCAGATCCTTGCACATCCTTCTCCAGAGTCTAGCTGAATGAGTCTGCCTGCCCCGATTCCACAAGCCCTTCCCAACACCCATATCTGCCCCAGACTCCATGCTTGGACCAGGAAGCACATCCCAGTCCTCAGTGTCCACCTAACTACATTTCACCTAAGCCACATCCAGCCCCTAGGCCCAACCTGACCTGGACATTCTCTGTTCTGCCCCAATCTGACCTGTCCATATCAAACACCAAAAAAGTCCACATGCCTAGATATCATCACAAAAGTATCATCACAATTTGAAAGGAACCAAATCCTTCAGTTGGCAATAGGCAAATAACATTGGCGCCTCTAGACAGTGGTTGACTAACACCACGAGGTGGGTGATGTGTCTTCTAATACCTCTCTGAACACTCCAGCCACACTTTTGAACTCAAGCTAGCCTGGGTACATTTCTGTTATTTAAAAACCAGGAATAAGGGACTGGAGAGCGGCCTCTGTGGTTTAAACACTGGCTGCTCTTCCATAGGACCAGGGTTTGATTTCCAGTGCCCACATGGATCACAACTGTTTGTAACTCCAGTTCCAGTAGCTCCAATACCCTCTTGTGTCCTCTCTGGGTACCAGGCATGTGGTGCACATATATACATGCATGGAGAGAAAATACTCATGCACTTAAAATAATAAAATTAAAATAAATGAGTAAAACCAATAATGTTATCTCAAACACGGGGGTCCAGGCATCCTAGCTCTGCTATGAAAAGCTCACTATTGTGTGAAGTCCTTCTTTTCTTGATTCTGGGCCATTGTGGCAATCACACACACACACACACACACACACACACACACACACACACACACACACACACACACGTACACATAGAGGTAGACATGCATGTGCAGCTATATTTAAACATCCATGTCTGTGCATGTCATAGGCCAGAAGTTAAACCTTGGGTGTCATCCTTCCTCAGGTTCTGTCCACATCACCTTTTTTTTTTTCTTTCTGGAGACAAAGTCTCTCACTGGCCTGGAGCATGCTATTTAGTTTTAGACTAGACTAGTTGACCAGTGAGCCCCAGAAATGTACCTTCCCAGCAGTGCCAGCACAAACAGCTTTTTTTTTTTAACATGGATTCTGGGAGTATATATTGGGTCCCCATGCTTGGAATGTAAGCAGTTTGCCACAGAGCACACCCTCATAAAGATTCTTTTTCCATGGCAGTACATGGACACAGCATGATGGGGACACCACCCTCGCAATCACATGAGACTTGTTTCTGTTTTGTAGTCTGAGTACTCTATAGCTCCTGCAGCTGTGATCCTTTTCAGAGATCAACAAACTGAACCTTGATGCTTTCTCCCAGTACTTGAATAGACTGAATTTCTCGGCGGCAGGCAGGTAGCCTACAAGATGAATGGCCAACTTGTTCTGAGTTTCTACATGGCAGACATAACATAAAATCAAGACATTTGCATATCTGAAACTATCTTTCAAAGATTGAAAAAGAGAAATCATTTGTGTACCATGCAATTGCTTCCCTACTTCTTTTTTTTGGGGGGGGGTTGAGACAGGGTTTCTCTGTGTCTTTGGAGGCTGTCCTGGAACTAGCTCTTGTAGACCAGGTTGGTCTCGAACTCACAGAGATCCGCCTGCCTCTGCCTCCCGAGTGCTGGGACTAAAGGCGTACTCCACCATCGCCTGGCTACTTCGCTACTTCTTAAAGGACCAATTACTTCAGCCCTTTTTGCTTTAGTTCTCAAATAAGTAAAATGGACATAATTGTTTGGCATGTGGTGATGGCTTGCTAAACACTGTCTTTTCGATGTGTCCATTTTACAATGATTTATAAAGCAGCCCTCTGCACCTGCCATTAATTGAACAAAAGCTATAGATTATCTTTCAGATAGGAACATGAAAGGGGAGTTAAGCATGCTTAAATGTAATGACATCCTTTTTTGAGAAAAAACAACTTCCTTCAAATGGAATAATTTCCAGTGATTATGTGACATTACACGAGTCCAGGAAGACTTCAGTCACAGGACAGTTGTAGAATGGGGAGTCACTTAAAGTGCAGGCTGCCCTGGCACCTGCTCTTTATTCCTTCTTGAAGACAAAATATTTGTACTATCATCCATTACCTTCTTAGATCTTTCTGAATGACCTCTCTGGCTATGTTCACACTCATTCAGGTCTTGCCAAGAGTCTGCTCCCAAGGTGCCCAAAGCACTAGAGGCACTCCTACATCTGGGAATGCAGGAGTAGAGATGACCTCTAATGAAGGAGAGACAACTTCTAACAAGAGGAGAGAGGGTCCAGATACCTTTTTCTAAGTTATGCTGACTCTATTGTGCACATCACACTCAAAGTCTTTTTAGTTCATATTGGCCCCATTTTAAATTCTTAGCACATGTGGCTGGTGGCTACTGTTCCGAACCGTATAACTCTACAACACTCTTTAAACACTTAATCTTCCTCCTGTCACTTTTTCTAGGTTATGTATTCCTCTATTATGATTATTTTACATGTCCCTAAATTCTACAAATTATATATGTAACAAAGTAAGTCATTAGGAGCTAGAGAGATGGCCCAGCAATTAAGATGGCATAGTGTTCTTGCAGAGCACCCAAGCCTTGGTCCCCAGCACCCATGTCTGGTGACTCACAATTGCCTGTAACTTCACCTCCAGGAGGTTTAGACACCTCTAGCCTCCAAGGGTAGCTGCACGTGTGTTTATGCGTGTGCACGTGCATGCACATGCGCACACCCATACAAACATTTAAAACTAATAAAACTAAATCTTTAAAGAAATAATTCACACCATGACCCTGGAGAAGATTTAAATTATGCTACACAAAAGGATAGATTCAAGTACTCCAAACTCTCAGAAAACTAACATCAAAATCATACCTCATTTGCGAAGAAATTGGTATGATGTTGTCATTAAGATGTTTTTTGTCTTAAAAAAAATTCTTCAATGAGGATTTCAGTTGCTGTTTAATGCTCATTATCAGACATACTGAATTTGGAATCTCCTAGGAGACACATCCCAGAATGTCTGAGTGAGCCTTTCCCCCTAGGTTTAACCTGAACAGGTAGTATCTATCGTTCCATCTGCTCCAGCTGAATGGAGTGGAATGAGAGGCGGCTGGCCACATTGCAGCTGTAGTCAGGAAGCAGGAAGAGAAGCACTCAGTTCACTTCTTTCTTTTCCCAATTTTATTCATCTAGGACTCCAGCCCACAGAATGGTGCCCTCACATTAAGGTTTGGTCTTCCCTCCTCAGCAAAGCATCTTGTTCCTGGATGCAGATACAATGTGACTGGCTGCCTCACACTCCAGCCCCTAATGTCTTCCCTACAATAATGAGCTGTTTTCTCTAATATGAGATGGAATAAATCCTTGCTTCCTTAAGTTCCTTTTGTCATGCATTTTGGCATGGCAACAAAAAGGTAACCAACACAATGTCTGTGTGTTTTCAAAACACACAGCTGTTTGCTGAGCGTCAGTTGGTGTGCTAAGTGGCACAAATTGTACTACTAGGTGTCAGAAGCTAGATAATGATCTCTTAAAGAGGAAGAAGGATTTGCAAATTAATGATAGTTTGATTTATAGTTTTCTAATTTTTTTGAAGATTTTATTTATTTATTTATTATGTATACAGTCTTCTGCCTACAGAGGGCACCAGATCTCATTCAAGGTGGTTGTGAGCCACCATGTGGTTGCTGGGAATTGAACTTAGGACCTCTGGAAGAATAGTAGTCAGTGCTCTTAACCGCTGAGCCATCTCTCCAGCCCCTAGTTTTCTAATTTTAACAGAAAAATTTAAATGTGCCATTACTGTGTGTGGAGGAGTGGGCCTATGTGTGTACCTGTGAGTGTGGGTGCCTGCCCCCCCCCCCCCGGCAAATCTGGAGGAGTGGTCTGTGGAGTCAGTTCTCTTCTCTCACCTTCACATGGCTTCCAGGGATTAAACTCAGGTTGCCAGGCTTGCATAGTAAAGTGCTTTTACCCACTGAAGCCATTTCCCTGGCTTCTAACTTTGTAACTTTGAATTTTTATTTTTTCCCCAGGTCTAGTGAAAGGAGGTCTTGTGATACTGGCCAGCAGAGCCAAGCAAAGCTGCTGGTCAGCCATGCTGTCAGGAGGGGGAACATACCCTCTGCAGCTGACTGTTGGCTAAGTTGCAATGCCCAGTGGGTAGTAAATGTACTACCTTTGGTTTACAGGAGGTTTATTGATAAAGAAAACCATTGTGAGCCAAGAACCACCTGTGCATCTGTGAGAGGGTATGAATTTTGTTGAAGCTTTTCCCAGTTGCCTTCTAGAGTGATGCCCCAATCTTACCTGTCAGCATCATGTACCACCCCAAGAAGACACCAAGAGATTACACACTTTCTTTCTCCTCATCTTCAAGGTATATTTTGCCTTTAACAAATGTAAGATTGTGATGTCTAAAAGAAAACTCATGTTCCTAAGGGTCTATGCAGCATGTTAGGCAGAAGAAAAAAATTTTTTTTTTGTTTTTGTTTTTCAAGACAGGGTTTCTTTGTGTAGCTTTGGAGCCTATCCTGGCACTCGCTCTGGAGACCAAGCTGGCCTCGAACTCACAGAGATCCGGAAAATTTAAAATTTAGGTTTCCCTGGATTGCCTCTTTTAAATCAGGCAGAATAAAAAATTGCCTTAAGACAAATTTTGAAATGAAAATCTGTATACATATATATGTGTGTGTGTGTGTGTGTGTGTGTGTGTATAATATATATGTATGTATATGTATATACATGTTTCATTTTTATACATGTGCATATGTCTGTGTAAGTGTATGCAATGTGTATGCAGTTGTCCTTAGCGGCCAGCTGGAGTCACAAGCAGTTATGAGCTGTCTGCATAGGTGCTGGAAGCCTAATTTGGGTCCTCTGCAAGAAGAACACATACTCTTAACCACTGAGCTGGCCCTCCAGCCCCAATGTTCTTTAATGTAAGCAATTTCAGTCCCCAGTATGCAGAAATGAACTTTTAACTTTAAATCCCTGCACATGTTACAACTGCTTGTATAAAATTCAGAATTCAGCCACTGTTCTTGGGGCTGTGACTTGTTAAATGCCGACAATTGAGGCCCCATCCTGATGTGATCTAGAGATCAAAGAAAATTAACTTTTCTTTTAGGTTCATCTCTGAACACACTCCTAAAACTTTTAGTTCTATTGATCTCCCATTAGAGCAATTGTGTAATCAAATAGCCATCCAGGGAAGCTGAAGATGAAAAATTGCAAAACATTCTAGGAGGTAAAATTTATTGCCATTTTCTGAATCAATACAATAGAAGAGTCTTGTTAAGCAGCATCATCAAAATACTACATTTTGTGTAGAAACTAAATAAAAAGGAATCAATTTACTGATAAAAACCTCACTTATAAAATGTGTATTTATGAAACTCTACCCTGAGATCTATAATTACAATTCACTCTGCTGTGTTTGCATGATTACTTAGATAGAAGCAGTGGGGCCAGGAGAAAGAAATATTGACATTTATTTTGGAAGGCAAAAGATTCTTGCTTCTAGATTGTTTTATGAACACGTCAAGTTGTTTTGTTGTTTTCAATACCAATAATAAAAGCATTGTAATTATCCTACCTCAAAGTGGAATGAAATGGTAACAATTTACTCTGGAAATTTTACATTTAAGTAAGTAATCGACCGTTACAAAATAGTATCTTAAGAATTTCTATTCCATCTACATTTCATTTCAAGCATGGAGTGATCACTTAATGACAACAAAACTAAGATAGGATGTCAGAATTATGTTAGAAGGAAAGAAACATGTTCTGATCTTCAGAAATGGACCCACCAAAGGTTGGATCGGCTTGGAAGGTACACAGCTACTCTTTTCATATTGTGTGAACCAGGAACGAAATCCAGTACCTGCAAAAATGTGTGCTGTGGAAAGAACTTTGGGGATGGTCTATATCAGCTTGTCAGGACCTGACAGGAGGGCCTCTGTCCAGAATTGTCTCCTGGATAGATCAATAAAGAATAAGAAAGCTGGGGAAGCTGCTTCCTTTTCCCGTCACAGGATCAAATATGTTACGCTCCATGCCATGGATCCCTTGTGCTGCTGCTGCTGACCTCCATTCTGAAGAAGTGTGCCTTTTAGTTTTCTACTGGCAGTTGCAGGAGCCCCCAGGAGGAACCCTGTCTTGCCACCATGCAGGCCCTGATGGGTAAGGATGGAGGGGTCTTGACACAAGCATCTGGTCTACCCCAAATGCAGTGTGGGATCCTTAAGCCACCCCCACTGCAGGTTCCTCATGCTTGGGATTCCAGTACCTCTGGAAACATTGCCAAATGTCCTTTTGGAATATGACCAGCAGAAAGACGGTATTTCTAAGGAGTTGGAATTTAAGTTCTCCTTAATCATTTTTCTCAAGTAGTATGGATCTTAGCACCTTGAGTGGTCAAAGTTTTTCTCAGCCAGTGGAACTCTCAACCAGGTGTGTGTGTGTGTGTGTGTGTGTGTGTGTGTGTGTGTGTGTGTGTGTGTGTGTGTGTGTGTGTGTTTAAACGAATCTGAACCAAAATGATTTTTTTCTGATTTTTCTAAAGATGCCAACTCTTCAAATGCATACACAAATCTTTTATCTATTTAGGAATCATCTTCTTTTTCCATTGCAAATCATTTTAAACAGAGTACAGTGTGATCAATTTTTTTTTCTGTTTTTCGAGCAGGGTTACTCTCGAGTTGCTTTGGAGGCTGTCCTGGAACTCATTCAGTAGACCAGGCTAGCCTCGAACTCACAGAGATCTACTTGCCTCTGCCTCCCGAGTGCTGAGATTAAAGGCATGAGCCACCACTGCCTGGTCATCACTTTGTTTTATTGATGTAGTTTAGTAATAACTTTGAGTTTCTGGTAATGCTCTGGGATCTCACTTTCAAAGTGGGTTTTCCTGACAGCAACAAAGCTGGTGCATTTTTGAGACTCCTAATGTTATCCATAAGTTCACTTGTTATTTTGAATCTTTAATAATTTAGTGTTTATTTTTTGTTTTAAAGATGCAGTTACCTCAGCCACTAATTTCACTGATGCTCAACTTCAGAAGGCTGGAGAGATGGCTCAGCAGTTAAGAGCACTGGCTGCTCTTCCAGAGAAGCTGGGTTCAATTCCCAGCACTGATATGACAGTTCACAACCTTCTAACTCTAGTCCCAGGAGATACGATACCCTCTTCCAGCCTCGATGAGCCACATGCATGCAGGCAAAACACTACTGATACATATAATATAAATAATTTAAAAACAAAGTAACTCAGTTTTAATAACTTAGATACAAATTTTCATGACCATGGTTTTGGAATTGCTTTCTTAAATATGACATGTGGGGGACAGAAGCAACAAAAGAAAAATAGTAAATAGGTCTTCATCAAAAGCAAAAAAGTATGTGCATTGAAGGATGCTTCTAATACAATGGGGGTAATGATGACAAATCAGTATATATCTAATTATGGTCTAATGCCAGAGGAGTTAAAGCCCCATTTCAAATGAATAGCACAAAGATGACCCTCTGAGGTAAGTAAGGGTGATGATTAAACATGTCTCCAAAGAAAGCATATAAATGGCCAGTAAATACATAAAAAGATTCTCATATCAGATGTTATTGGGGAAATGCAAATCTAAACCTCAATAAGACTGCCTTATGCCCACTGTGATGGCTTAACGGGCATTACTTTAGATAGTGAAAGACAGCAAATATTAGCAAAGGTATGAACAAATAGAGTCCACTGGTGGGAATGTTAAATAATGCGGTCACTGCTGAAAATAGTTGTGTCCTCAGTGTTTTGTGTCCTGAAAATGTTGAGGACAGAGCTGCCATGGGTCTAAATAACTCTACTTCTAAGGATTAAGGATCCAAGAGGACTGAAAGTATCTTCAAGCAAAATTATACATGATGGTTCAACAAAGTGTTACTTTAAAAGGCAAAAAGTTGAAACAAGCCAAATGTACAGGCATGAGGACTATGGGAGAAAAATATGTGGTTGATGTGTACAATGCAATGTTACTAGGCCATGGATGGAAAGGAATATAGGATTTACATACAACACCATGAACCTTACAACAGAAGCTACACAATGAGAATTCTTCAGCACAACAGGGCCTTTCATCACCCTGTGGTGCATGGCCCATGGACTTAAGACACCAAGATTGAACACCTATGGTCATGGCAGATTGACAGGGGACAGTGACTTGAAGTTTCTTGTCTCACACCAAAGGTTAATGATGTCGATTTTCATGGGAGTCTGCAAGCAGAACCAGGTGCTCTTAATTATTACAGAATGTGAGAAATTGAAGGAAAGTGAGAAAATTCCCAGGAGAGGGAGAGATTCCCAGAGGAGAAAGAGGCTATAGGGCTCTCTTTGTCTGAGGGCTTTACAGTTTATCGGCAGAAATGGGACAAAGGCTGACATAACCTTTTATGTCAGCTAATTCCTTGGGCTATTAGACTGGCTAATTCCTTGGGCTGTGGTGGTTGGAGCCGATGAAAAGTCCACATGCTTTGTATCTGTCCCCTGGACCCAATCAGAGAAATGGCCATGCACTGTTCATGTGCTGCCTGCCAAGTTAGGAGGGGTGGAATCCTCCCTTCTCCCATTTCTAACTCTGGCTTTGTTAGCCTTGACCTGGACTGTTAGCTGCCATTAGGTAGCGTGCATATCAAGTGCTATTAAATATACTAAGTTCTGTGTGTTCTCACATCACCAACCAACTTGTAGCTTTACCATGACAGAGGAATCTGTCATGGCCACCAAGAAATAGCTGTTGATTTTGTTGGTTACCCCATATTTAATTTCTTGCTTAAAGGTGGTCTGAGGTGGGCTCCTAAGTGGAAGCTTGGAAGCTTGGTTTTAGGAGCCTTCCTTCCTTCCAATTAAGTCTGTCTACAATTAGCTACCTTAGAATCAAGGATATGTGGAAGGTCAGTAGTGCCTTGCATATGTTCCTCTAAAACCTAGTGTATGGGACTTCCAGGAGTGGGAGGCGCCAGCCTGTTATCATTGACCCTGAGCACTGTTCCTCCTCCTATCTGACTGGTGTGGCCACTTCATGCCAGAAACATCCATTTTCTTTAGTGCTCCTGACTCTGCCATTTAAATCCACAATCTTCCTTTTATCCTCAACTTGTGTTTAACCTTGACATATGTGAGTAAGTGAGCAGTTCTCACCGTGAGCCCTTTTCTATTAATGCCCACAGCGTGTGGGTTCCTGCCTCACTCTTGTGTGTGAGTCCATTTACATGCCATGTTTAAGGTAGACCTGTGCCTAGAGACAACTGCTCATCATTATGTGAGGCAGGAATGGGAAGCAACTATTTACAGCATGTGGAAGTTTTTTTTTTTTCCTCCCCAGGGGCCAATGTTAAAAGACTTTCAAGTCTGCTTAAGAATTTGGCAAAACTAAAGTTTCCAAAAAGGTAGTATGTGGTGATATCTTGCTTGCACCTGCAGATGTCTATGAGCTAGTGGCAAGTTCCATTCTCTGATCTTCAGACAGGCTTTATTTTGTACATGCAAGATATCACCACAGTAATGCAGGAAGTTCAACCAACACCCCTGAAGACCTAAAGAATAGAATGTTTACAGTTCAAAAAAAACACAAACACTTGTACATATTGATTTACAAGTTAGAAAAAGTACCTTTATTCCCATGTCCCACAGCTGTGTGTAGAGCTGCAACTAAACTCCATTCACTGGAGACAGAATTCAAGTGATGGAAGATGAGGGGGCAGATGGGAGGGCAGGCAAGAAAAACAGGCCAAAGCCAGGGCACATAGCTTTCTGCTTTTCACTTCTTGTTAAATTCCTTTGCCAACATTACACATGTACCTTTCTCAATTAATATACCATGTAGTATGAAGAAGGCAGCTACATTTTCTCAAGGAAGGCAACTCTACGTTTTCTGAAAGTGGTGATTTGGTAGTACTGGGTAGTGGTAGTGCTGGTAGTGGTGGTGGTGGGTGCTGGGGAGGGGAGCTGCTGGTGGTGGGGCTGCTGGTGTTAGTGGTGGTGGGGGGGTGGATTCTCAGGAAAACCATCCCCAGGTATTGAGTTGGGAGGCTGCTCCTTCCCCAAGGCCTGTCCTGGGCCTCTTCTTGGGACCTTGCCCAAAGGCTTGGTCCCCGGAGCCATACTCCTGATCCCCAAACTCCAGGCCTTTCCCCAAGACCAGATTGGCAGCTGGGCTCTCAGTGGCCTCTTGAGGGTACACCCTTTGCAGGTCTCAACTGCCAGCTCCTTCTAGAAGTCATCATTATTCATGAAAAAGCCAGAACCAGCCTGTCTCTCAATGTCATAGCCCACACCAAGAAGTCCCAGCAGGGGTCAGTAGTCTGAGAGCTACCTGTGCCCACCAAGCCCCTTGAGGTCTCTGTTCAGTAATGTCTTATCACTCACAGGCATGCCTTTCAAAAGCCCTCCAATGCTTGAGAAATAAAGAGGAAGGCCCTGGGAAGAGGGATCCCCAGAGACCAGAACTGGGGGAACAGAAACCAGGCTGTCTTTTCCTGGCTTAGGAAGCCCTGTGCCTTTATCACTGTGAAGGAGTTTGGAGGGAGAAGTTACAGGCTTGCTTAGTGCCCTGAACAGAATGTCAGTAACCTGGGCTCTCTGAGAATACTTTTCTTCTGAGTTGACAAAAATTGTCTGAAATCAGAGTAGCAGTGGTTGTGTGACACTGTGATCATACTTAAAGGCACCAGTTTAAATACTTTAGAAAATGACCAATTTGTGTTTCGTGAATTTCATCTTAATAAAACCTCCATTTTATTAGTCTTCTGAGCAATCGTCCCTGTCTGCTAAGTGAGAATCTGTTTACAGATCTGTTAGCTAAGAACAGCAGTCTACTCTCAAACTTCTGCAAGTTCTTTTCCTTTCCTGCACCTTTTTTTTTGTTGTTGTTGTTTTGTTTTTTCGAGACAGTTTCTCTGTATTGCTTTGGAGTCTGTCCTGGATCTCGTTCTGTAGACCAGGTTGGCTTTGAATTCACAGAGATCTGCCTGCCTCTGCCTCCTGAGTGCTGGGATTAAAAGCATGCACCGCCAATGCCTGGCTCCTGCACCTTCTTGTGAATGCAGTTAAGCCTTCCTGAAGACAGGCTTTCACACAAGCCGCCTTTTACAACCACCATGCAATTGCCTCATTTGTTGATTTTAGGGCTATTTTAGTTGCAACTTCTTGCATTAGTGTTTCCCCTGCATTTTCCAATGACCAAATCTCTCCTTTCCTGTTGCTCACAGCTCAATTAGTTCTGAATGCTCAGATTTGTCCTAAAAGTCTGTCTTGGAAACTACAGGAGAGCAATGGGCTTCTGAGGACAGAAAGGTTAGTCTTCTCCAGGGACAAGCTTTCTAATAAATTATCCAATCCCAAGTGCTCAGCCTGTAACACATACAAGCAACACTAAATAGACTCGGTGGGTTATATGTATGTTTATGTATGTGCACAGTGTGGTAATAATTAAAGAAGAGGACATTAATTTGAGAGGGAGTGAAGGGGCTATGGAAGGAGTTGGAGGGGCAAGAGAGAGTGGTGGAAAAGATATAAATAAGTATCCATGTATGAAATTCTCAAAAATATGTCATTTAACCCCATGGTATAGAATAGGATATTTTCAGATTGTTGTTAATAACTACCTATTTCTATTTTTAAGATCATTTGATCTCAGGCTGCCTTTCTAGAAGAAGACTGAAATTGGGGGAGAGGAGATGACTCAGTGGTTAAAAGTGTTTGCATGAGGACCTGAGTTCAGATCCCCAACACCCAAGTAAAAGCGGTGTGTGGACTCTCATGTCTGGAACAGCACTGGTAACCAGTGCTAACTGATTAAGCCTAACTGAAAAATGGCTAGCCATAGGTTCAATGAGAAACCCTGTCTCAAGAGAATGAAGCAGGGGGATGATAGATCAATGGCCTGAATGGGTAGACACCTATGTGCACACATGCTCACATACGTTTACACACACACACACACACACACACACACACACACAGAGAGAGAGAGAGAGAGAGAGAGAGAGAGAGAGAGAGAGAGAGAGAGAGATCTTCTGTTTATATCTGGATGAAGTTTGTAAAAACAACATTTTACTTCTTTCCTTCCAGGAAGGCAGGAACTTCAACATCCCATCTTGTATTTAGGATATGACCAAATACCTCAGGATGACGGAGCATCCCATGTGTCCAAAAGCACTTAGTGGTATGTGAAGTTCAGGAAACATGGTCCTAGTCCATTCTCTCATGCTTCACACATCAGAGTGCCTTCTACCTTGGCTACCTCAAGGTGAGCCCTTAATTATGACCTCCAGGGAAGCCCAGCTCTTTCCTTCAAAGGCTTGTTATGGTTTGTAATCATATGCCTGTCTTTCCCCAGAGGTAGCCATTATCCCTAACTTGGTGTTAAGTCAGCCCTTGTTTTCTCTGGCTCCCACCACATGTGTCACAGTTCCAAACTGTATGTAATTTGGTTTTGCCTTTAAAAAAAGAAACAACTTCACTTACATCATGTCAGGTGTGGCTTTCCTTCATTGTCTGGGACCCATCCACTTATCTGTGAAACTGTGCTCTTTTTCACCAAGTTATAAAGTTCCATGCTACAGAGAGGATTTTAGAATCTACTTTCGGGATAACAGAAATTTCACTTGTGTCTCTTTCTGGTCCTCTTTTGAACTGTTGTGGGCTACGACATAATGGGTTTCTTAAAAGTATCTGAGGCTGAACATGAGCGAAAATCAAGCTTTTTAGGAATGACATTGTTTGGTGCAGGCTGTGTGCTTCCTTGACCTTACTTAACCAAACATATATACATTAAAACAAAGATTTTTGAACACTACGAATAGAAATTCAGTATTCCATCTTTGGTTCATTGTCTACTTTCCCAAGTTATCTCTTCTGCTTCCAAGGAATGAACCCCCTTTCCTATGCTAATGAATCTATAATTCCAATAAAAAAAAGCAGTGCCAGGTTGCCCTACCTTGCCTCCAATTCTATAAGCCTTGAAATCTATTCTTTCTCCTGTATTATTTCTGTCACCTGAAGCTGCTCAGATGAGTGAGAAAAATGCTCAGTGCCTACTATGTTGAGTGGATGTGCTCTCCACCTATCCAGAACAAGGGTTGGGACACAAGGAAGAGTTTTCTTGTTTAAATATTGCCACAGTCGATGTCTATATTAGTTACTTTTCTGTTACTGTAACAAAACATTCTGACCAAAATTAACTTGAGAATGAACTTATTTTAGCTTACAGTTTGTTCTAGTTAGGATACTATTGCTATGATGAAACACCATGACCAAAACAACTTGGGGAGGAATGGCTTTGTTTGCTTTACATATTCAGAGTCACAGTCCATTGAGGAAAGACAACTGGGTAGGAACTGGTAGGCAGGAAGTTGATACAGGGTCCATGGAGTAGTGCTGTTTATCTACTTGCTCTTGTAGCTTGTTTAGCCTGCTTTTTTAAAGCACTCAGGACCACCAGCCCAGGGGCAGCCCACGCACAATGATCTGGACCCTGCTCAATGGCTTACAAAGAAATTGCCTTACAGGCCTGCCTACACCCTGATTTTATGGAGGCATTTTCTCAATTGAGGTTCCTTCCTCTGAGATTACTTCTGTGTCAAGTTGGCATAAGAGCAACCAGCCCATTGTTCCAGAGTGAATTGAGTCCATTGTGGTGGGGATGGCATGGCATGGGAGCAGGAACCTTAGAGATCATATTTTCATTTTCAATCAGGAAGCAAAGATATAAACCCTCAAACTGTCCCCAATGATGTACTTCCTCCAGCAAGTCTGCACCCACGAAATGTCTCATAATCTCCCAAACAGAGCCACCAACTAAAGATCAAAAGTGTTCAAATGCATGAGCCTATTCAGGACCTGTGCTGGCTAGTTTTATTTCAACTTGACACAGCCTAGAGTCATTTGACAAGTGGGAACCTCAACTGAGAAAATGCCTCTATAAGATGGGGCTGCAGACAAGCATGTAGGGCATTTTTAAATTAGTGATTGATGTGGAGTGTCCACCCCTGGGCCAGTGGTCCTGGGATCTGTAAGAAAGCAGTTGAGTAATCTATGAAGAGCAAGCCTGTAAGCAACACTCTTTAGCTCCTGCCTTCAGGTTCCTGCCCTGTTCGAGTTCATGTCCTGACTTCCTTCAATAATGAACAATGATAAGAAAGTGTAAGCCAAGTAAACTCTTTCCTCCCCAAGTTGCTTTGGTCATGGTATTTCATCACAGCAATAGTAACCCTAAAACAGGGCCTATAAGTCTTATCATCTCCATTACTTTCTCATCCATAACCTTCGAGAAGGGCATACGGTGGAATATCTGTCCATCTGTAGACTTGCTTGCAAGCTAACAATTTTTTATTGTTTCTATATACTCTATAGATAATTCATCCTTCATTTGCTTGTAACAAGGCAGTCCTCTTCTACTGCGTACTTCTTTCATATATCTCTGAAAAAAAATATGCATACTTCCAAACTCATCCCTTAAACTATTTAGGCAAGAGTCTAAAGCCAAATGGCTGTGGTTTCTGACTATTATGTCTTTTCTAGTCTGTCTGTCCCTTGTACCTCAAGTTCTTCCTGCCCATTCACCCAGTTTATTTGGTTTATTTCAAGATTCAGCTGAAATACAACCTCTCCATAGGAAACTGTCTCTCCTTAACCAAAGTTGAATCTAGAAGTCCTGCATTGGCCACACTGCACTCTATATATTCTGTGTTTGACTTTCACTCTCAACTTTACTGTGTTCAAAGTGGTCTTTCTCTCATTCATACCCCATGATATCAGGAAACACAATCAGTCCCACACTTATGGTAGAATTACATCCTGTAAACCATATTAAAGCTAAAACCAGTAGCTCTAAAATGTGTTTAACACATTTAACCTATTGGACATCCTGTGTTAGCCATAGAATTTCATAGAATGTCAGCTCTGGTTTTAAATTGCAGCTCACTGCCCAACATCACAAATGAGGAACTCAACATATATTACTAGCCCAGAAAAGAACAGAAGTTCAAAAACTAAAATGTTATTTCTGTTGAATGTGTGTCATGTTGCACCATTATGAAAACTAGCTCTAAGTCAGAGAACATCTGTATTTGTTCCGACAGTATGAGCTGATTGCAGAGTTGTGTTGTGTGGGGCATAAACTTTAAATATCACAAAACACGTAGTTGCATGAGGAAGTATTTGGAGCATGTTCATAGTTTCTCTTTCCATGTCTTCTCTGGTGCCTTCCTGTAAACTTTCTGTATGTCTTTTAATCCTACATTGGTTTCCAAATTGAGACCAACATCCTGCCACAACTGCTTTCTTACAGATCCCAGGACCACTGGCCCAGGGGTGGACACTCCACATCAATCACTAATTTAAAAATGCCCTACATGCTTGTCTGCAGCCCCATCTTATAGAGGCATTTTCCCACTTGTCAAATGACTCTAGGCTGTGTCAAGTTGAAATAAAACTAGCCAGCACAGGTCCTGAATAGGCTCATGCATTTGAACACTTTTGATCTTTAGTTGGTGGCTCTGTTTGGGAGGTTATGAGACATTTCGTGGGTGCAGACTTGCTGGAGGAAGTACATCATTGGGGACAGGATGGAAGACATTTCTTTTCCTTTTCTTTCTTTCTTTTTTTTTCTTTTTTTGGTTTTTTGAGACAGGGTTTCTCTGTGTATCTTTGGAGCCTATCCTGGCACTCACTCTGGAGACCAGGCTGGCCTCGAACTCACAGAGATCCGCCTGCCTCTGCCTCCTGAGTGCTGGGATTAAAGGCGTGCACCACCAACACCCGGCAATACGGAAGACATTTCTGAGGTCTAAATAATGCCTTTCTACAAATCTTCCCCAAGCCCTTGTTTCATCAAGATAGTGACAAGAGTCAATGATTCAATTATTATTCCATTCATGTAGCTTTACCAGTAAATAGTGACAGAATTTAGAAATCTGAGCTACAGTAATAGGAAAAAAATTCTGAAGGCACTTGAAGTCCTTGACAGCTGAAGCTGGGACATCTGAAATACATGTGACAGGGAATCAAATTGAAATTTCTGTGATCATTAGAGGTGTGCTGAAAATTGACTTCTGTTTCCAGGGAGAAAATCCAGTCTGCTCCTCTGTGCCTACTGCCACCATTTCTAAAGCACCGCCAGGCCTTACAGATACTGTCCCCCTCTGCTCATGTTAATTTTAACAGTCTTGAGTGTCCCACCCCGTCATACCAAGCTCTGTGTGGTGTCTCTTTAAATAGTATTCACATGCTGAAATTTCAAAAAGAGCTGGAAGTACTGATGTACTAGTAAATGTTCCAAAACCTCCTGTCTGAGGAAAGATTTATTTATCTATTTTTAGTTTAGACTGTGTCTTTTCATATGTGTATATACTGAGTCTGGGAAATGTGCAACCCCTGTCCCACTGAAACCCCCTTTCTTCCCAACAATTCTCCTCTTACCTTGATATCTTTTTGTTTTATCCATAAACCCTAAGTGAGAGGCAGAGTCTCATGAGCCCCACCCCCTCCCCCATGTATGCTGGACTGGTGATGGGACCAATCATGTGAAGAGGTGTTATGTTTTGCTTTACAGGTAATGATAGCTGCCATGAATGCATGAGTGCAGAAGGCAGAAGACACTGTGTCACAGAACGCCTCTCCAAGCTCTGGCTCTTACATTCTTTCCACTGCCTCTTCCGCTGTGCTCCCTGAGGTGGCTCAGAGGTGAGATGATAAAATGTCTACTTTAGGGCCCGATCTGTCCACAGTCACTTATTCTCTGCACTTTGACCAGTTGCTACTCCTTATATTCACAGCTATCTACAGAAAAAAAAAAAAAGAAGTCTGATGAAGACTAAGAACAGCACTAGCCTGTAGGTCTAAAGAAGGCAGTTGGCATGGTGGCTAAGGTAGGCAACTGGTAAGCAGCATTAGACAACAAAGTGTCATGTGAGCACTCAGCAAAAACGTAAGACCTCATCAGAACACACTGCAGACCGTATGACCCACCAAGAGGGTGTCAAAGACCTTCCACTGCTCTGCAACTGCATTTCTGTATTTCTAGCATTATAACTCTGTTCCCATCATGCATGTGGTGCTGTAACACACCGGAAATCCCATATGATAGAAAGTGGCAGTAATCTCTGTGTTCTGGAAATTTTTCTATCCATTCTGGGAATTCCCCCATCGATCCCCTGACTTAGTGCACAGATTATTCTCCCCATCTAGTAGATGTCCCCATGAGCATAGTCTAACCCCTGTATACAGGACTCACCAGAGGACACCCACTTATAATCCTTAGTGCCTACTTTGGTTTTGTAAGAAAAGTTTTCTCCCAATTCCGTTCTTATCTTGTTTCCAAATTCTTTCTCTGGTGCTGATACAAAGCTGGGAACATTCAATGTGAAGTATCTTTATCTCTAAGTCCTCTGCAGCTCCTCATTGGTTGGCAGCATCACTGGCAACCTAGCCAGGAAGTTACAAGGAATTGGTCAGTTGTCACATGGCTGCGCGTCTGTTCTTTCTTGGAACCAATGTGTTGCAGTTCTGTGGACAGGAGGTGGAGCAGTGGAATGAGATTATGGTGCTCGATCGCCCCTTAAGATTTCCACAAAAGAGCAATTGATTCACAGAGTAGGGAAGAATGACATTAGGTCCTTCTGCTGACTACAAGAAAAATTCCATCCAGCAATATAGGTGCAGAGAAAACCCACCATACACCTTCCCTGTGGCTTCTCCCATTGTGCTTATGGTTCTAGTATCAAGTTTCCCTTTTACTCATTAGCTGATTTTAAAGAACATCAGACTTCTACTTTGTTTTCCTTTCCAATGTAGAGCCATTCTCTAACTCTATTCTCTACCACTGACCCCACCCTGCCTGTCCAGTGGGCCCTGCAAATGTGTAGGCTGTACTCTCAGACAGCATCACACATAATGTTCACAAAGAGCAATAGCCTGGATGGCCCAGTGACTCTCTAATGAGCCCCCCACCCACCACTTTTCCCATGTCTGGTACTTGGTTGAACCCCTCCATGACCCCGGGAAGAAAGATGTTGACTTTGTCCAGCTGGCTATGTCCATATCATCTCAGATACCTCTTATGGACCATAGCAGCTGATAAGACAGTAAAAGTGGAAGGAAGACCACTGACCCATCAGGGACAGAGTACTCTTTGGCCAAAGCTCAGAAACAGGCTCCTAAGAATGCTAAGCATGGCAGCAGTTCCCAAGCTGTGGCTATAGACCCTCACAAGCAGGGGGGATCTTGGAATGCTTAGACTCATTCCCAGCCACTGAAAATGGAAGGCAAGACCTCATGTACCCCAACTCTTCTTTCACCTTTATAGATACTGCCCAAACCCTCACTCATTAGCAACCTGCTTGTGGTGTCTACTACAACTTCCTTCTTGCAGCAGCTTCCCAATCATTTCAGTGTTCAGAGAAGTGGTTCATGAAACTATTTAAAAAATATTTATTTCATGTGTTTATGCCTGAGTGGATATCTGCACACATATGCATGTGCCTGTGTGCATGTGGAGCCCAAAGATGGCAATGGATCTCTTTGAGCTTTTGCAGGCAGCCATGAGACACCTGGCTTGTATATGGTGCTGGGATCTGAACTTTAGTCCTCAAGAATGTGCAGCAAGTGCTCTTAACTATTGAGTCATCTATCCACCTTGACATCCTATACTCTGACATCTTCTTCAATGGATTCAACTGTTCATTCTATCTGTCTCTGAGCAAAAACTCTTCAAGTTCCTCCTTGCTCAGTCTCTCTTCTTTCTTCAGTCTATGTCAAGAGGCAAAACAGGAGCCATTTTGCTTCTACTTTTTTCCTGATGCCTTCTCTAGAGGTCTCCACTACCCTACTACAAAGTACTTCATAGTTGGTCATTGCCCAAAGCTCACTGCTCATTCCCCCAAAAGAAAAGTGCCTTCCTGTCCTGAAGGCCTCATCTGGCATATTGTCACTGTTCTTAGGCATAAGGGACACCCAGTTGCAGAAACATCTGACCCACTGGATGGAGCCTCTGGTCCCTGGAAAATGATCATAAGATGGGTCTCTTCCTTAGAAATAAGTTCTTTATTTATTTCCCTTCTCTTTTTCAGTCTCTGAAATGTGGGTAAATGTATCATCGTGGACAACTGTTGAGGGGAGGAAGAGGCTGGTGATGTGGAAGAAGCTCAGGGAACTTATAAGGGTCAGGAAGGCCAGACAGTTGCAAGAGTCACAAGCTCTACCCATAGGGTTATGACAGCAGCAGCCAGCTGCTCCTTGGGGAAAAGACTCCACTGGTGGAGCTGGTAGCAAACTGGAGCTCCAGAAACACAACTCTCAAGAGCTGTCACCCAGGCTGGTGCGAGCTTTATGTCAGGCTCTGCTCTTCCTTTGAATAAACTCAGGAGGGTGTCAGATGATTCTAATCACTTACTATACCCAAGAAGAAAAGCACCGTTATCAGGACTGAGGCAGGAGCCTTTGCCAACAGTTAGGCAGCTTGGCAGCCTAATCAATATCCCCAGCTGCCAGGCCCCACCCAGCAGCCTGTCATTATCAGAGAAGTGGACCTGGGAGACCAAATGATATGCTGCTTCTTAGAAGGCAAGAAAGGGTGTGTTGGACTGCATGTAAGCTCTGACACCATCTAGAAGGTTACAGCAGGGTCTGAGGAAAGTCTAGAATCATTTCTGAGACAGTATGATAGGTCATTTAAGAGATGCCTAGGAGCCATTTAATATTTATTAAAATATTAGTAAACCTCCAGGTGTGTCTGTGAAGGCACCTTATATTTAAGTCATGAGGGCACTTCTGCAATGAGCTGGTTAATCCTTTGATGGAGTCATCATTATTGCTAGCATTATTTCATGGTGTAAGGCAGGAGGTAGGCATTAGGATGGAATGTGTCTTTGGCCACTTTCCTTGGCTTCTTGTTGTATGCCTTTTTTTTTTCTTTCTATGTTTCCTGATTCACAGTGAGTGACTATACCTCTCCACCCATAATGCATTGGCATCTTTGAGATGATGAGTCAAAATAAGGAATGCCTCCCTTTAATCCACCCTCAGGTATTTTGATCACACTGACACAAAAGTAACATAGATGCAGAAGAGGTGATTCTAGCATCAACCCTGGTTCTCCTGGAGGATGGATTGTCCTGGGAAGTTATTTTGTTACTCAGCAGTCAACCTCTGATAGCAGATGAATGTGGCAAAACTTAGATACAGGATCCTAGACTCCCATGACTCCCTGTCCCAATAATTATTGGGACAGGGCAAAGGAAATGGAAAGGGTCCAATCTAGCCATCATAGATTGACTTCAAGATATAAAACCTAATTTTGATTTGGAGATTAAAATAAACTACATAGTCAAATGTTAATTAAGTGCCTCAATCTCTATCCCCAAAGCAGGAGCTTCCAGGCCAACCAGGGCTAAACAGTAAGACCCTGTCTCTAAAGGGGGGGGGGAGACCATGTTATTTCTATCTGTGAAGACCTCTGGCTGGCTTCTGCCCTCTCTCTATTTGGGTGTCTTCCTTATGCACATCAGTTTATGTATCAGACTCCATGAGTAGTGGAAGTTAGCGGACTCAGTGGCGTTCAAGTTCTCCAGGTTCATCAGGTAGCTAACCTTGACTCTTTCTTTCTTGGGTAACATCACTATTTTTTTTTTAATAGCAATTGATTGAAAAGGAAGTGTAGATACACAGCTTCAAGTCACCACATTGGTAAAAGAGAGCCCATCAGGTCACAGAATCTCTCACTGTTTCATGAAGCAGTTTCCATGCATTGGTTGAGAGGGGCCAGCCCCTCAGCTTGCCTGTGCACTATAGAATGTATAATACACATTCAATATTTCATAGAATTGGAACTGTTCCTGACAGCTTAATGTTTTTTTTTTTAAATAACTAATGAACCATGACAAGACGTGGGTGGCTCTCTGTGGATTGTCTGATGATTCTTCACGATAGTAGCTGTGATGTGGGAGGATTCATCTGTCCCAAATCGCCACATGTCACCCAGATTTTTACCCCCAGTTTCTTACTGCTGGGTCCCTCTGCCAGCCTATTTACCTCTACTGTGCAGGCTGCCAGACACCTGAAGCGATGACTACTGTGTGGTGCTTCTCCTTTGTCTTAACACATATCATATTCAAGAGTGAGTGTTTAATTGAAAGGTCAAATGGCTCGGAACTCAGCTGCATATAACAGAGAGTATCACCTAGATTGCTATATGCAAATAAGGTACCTTGTTGGCAAATTCAGCAGGAGAGTCAGGTACAGGCATGTTGTTAGACAGGCTTAGGTAGGTGCTGTATCTTGAGACTTGGTCTTGGTTATTTTTAAGTCTCAGGATTAGAGACAATCTTGGAGTTACAATGGTTTCATGTATGTGGTTGTTTTGTTGCTGTGTGTATGTATACCTGTGTGTGCATGCATGTGCATCCGTGTGGGTATGTGCACATGTGTGCAGGTAATCTCAGAGGTCGAAGGTGTTGAATCTCCATGAAGCTGCAGTTGTAGGTGGTTGTGAGCTGTCTAAAGTGGGTTCTAGGAACGGAAAGGGAGTCATCTACAAAAGCCATATGAACCATCTCTCCAGCTCCCTGATGGGGTACTTTTATTTGAGGCAGGGTTGCATTTGATTCAGCCTGAATTAGAATTTGCTTTATAGCTGAGTACAATTTTGAACTCCTCATCCTCCTGTCTCTACCTTCTAGGTACTGGGCTTGCAAGTATGCATCACCATGGCTAGCTTTTTAAAATTGTACTTTACAAGAGTGCAGAAGCAATTATGAATAGAAACCACGCCTCTAGTTTTTAACTTTGAGACATGGTCTCTATGTAGCTCTGGCTATCCTGGAACTTGCTATGTAGATCAGACTGGCCTCAAACTCACAGAGATCCTCCTGCCTCTGCCTCTCTAGTGCTAGGATTAAAGTTGTGCACCACTATGCCCAGCTAGTTATTAACTTTTATTTTTTCTTTAGCTAGTAGTATGTTACACGATGCTTTCATGTAGCTGGGTAGCCACTCAGCCCCACCCTCTCCAGAGTGAACAACCAACACTGCAGTGCACTGTGTTGTTAAGCTAGGGTGATTGGCAGGTCAAGTGTGTTAAATGAACTTTCAACTGCAACATGTTCAATTCAGAGTTTACCGGTATACAACCCCATTATAAGATGAGGAACATTTGTCCAAGCTTCCTTTCTCAAGTTCAATAGGAAGTTTTCCCTCCCAACAGTTCAATCAGAAGCACTAGTGTTTATTACCTTCATTCTGATTACCCTGATGGGTCATGGATCCTTCCTTGAATTATTCATTAAAAACAAAGATGAATATTCCCTCAATTCTTCCGTGCATGGCAAATGGCCAGCATGAACTACACATGGCTAGTCTAGTTCAAGGTGGTATTGGAATAAGAGAAAAAGGAGACTAGTGGGGAAACTAACACACATGACCAGGACCATCAGTATCCATCCAATACTGCTAATCTTATCATGCTTGGAAAATGGCACACAAGTTCATACCATCCCCTACTGCAGATGGAATCAGGATAGAGAAAATAGCTGGGTAGACAGGGGTACACAAGCTAAGCTTAGGTTTGAAAGCAACAATAAAAATATTTTTCTGTTGCCATTAGAAACTTACAGTTACAAATGCTCAGGTTGATTAAAAGCCAGGCTGGGAATAGAGGAGTAGGGATTCGGCGCTGTGGTAGACTACTTGCTTAGCATGTACCAGGCTATGGTTTTGATCTCCAGCACAGTAAGTAAGTAAGCCAAAAACTTTGTTAAAAAAGGAAAAAGTAAATATGGCTTGTCTTTTGTAAGAATCAAAGTAATGAGTACAACTTAATTGTACCCTCACTGGAAAAAAAATTTGATGATAATTGGGACAATCTATTGGCTGCACAGTAGAAGAATTAGATGTACCTTTCCTTTTCTTCACTGAGGCAACAGCAATCAGTAATTTTGAAGAAAGTAGCAGAGGCAGGTGTAGAATACTTATCGGTGTGTGTTAGTGTCTGAAGCCTATGCTCAAATGGAATAGTGGCACACACAAAGAGATAAGGCACATACATATGACATTGACAATTGTTGAATCTAGACAATGTGTATACAGGTGGTCATCAGAATATTCTCTCAATTCTTCCATAAATGAAATGTTAGAGGAAATTTTTCAAGAAAATCTATAAAATCCAAAATAAACAAAAAAATCAAATCACACACACAAACCCCAACAGCAACCACCAAACTTGGCTGATTTTTCTGCTGTTCCCTTCTGGAGTCTCAGATTAGTTCCATAAAAGATGGAGAGACATAAGCTTGTTCTGGTATTAAAATAATGTACGAATTATTGCTTTTTCAACTAATAATGAAAAGCACTTATGTAGTACCAGCTATGAGTCTACATCTCTGTTAATAGGGTAGTATAATTTGATTGTGTGTGTGTGCCCACCCCAGTGTGCACCTATAGATTTTCTTGTGTGTTCAGGTATACAAGGGCACACATGTGTAGGCCACAGAACAATACCAGGTGCTATTTCTCATGTGTAATCCTTATTTATCTGGTATAGAATTTACCAAGTAGGCAAGGCTCACCAACCACTGGGTCCCTGGGATTTGTTTGTCTCTGCCTCCGCAGTGCTTTCATTATAAGCACAAACCACCATACCCAGCTGCTCTTTGTTGTTGTTTATTCATCATTTAAAAATTAAAACATAATTATATTGTTTGCCCCCTTCCCTTTCTTCCTTCAAACCCCCCTTATGTTCTCCCTCCCTCAAATTCATGGCCTCTTTTTCTTTAATCATTATTGTTACATAGATATAAGTGCATAATGATATAAATACAACCAGCTGATTCCATTTAGTGTTGCTTATATGTATATGTCTTCAGGGCTGAATTGGGTAATTAACTAAGGGGCTCATACGTGGAAAAGACAAATTCCTTCCCCTCCTTTGGAAATACGATGTTAAATTAATTAGGCCAGATCTGTGTCCAACCAAATACTTCTCCCATTATGTAGCATATGATACCACTGCTGTGCAGTGCAGAGAACAGGTAAGACAGGACTCGAGATTGCTCAGAGCTAAGGAGAAGGCCTTAGAGTCACTGTTAATGATGCGCCCCCCATGATTAAATGGATTAAATGTTCTAAAACTGATCGTGGTGATTGCTGTATAATTAAGGATAATTTTTTTTTAAGCACTGGATGGGAGCATTTAGGTGGATTCAATGTATGAATCCAACTGTGACATGTATAAGAAAAAAGAAAATACTCTCCCTATCTTAGTCTTCTATTGCTGTGGAAGAGACACCACAACCAAGGCAACTCTTAAAAAATAAACATTTAACTGAGGGCTTGCTTACAGTTTTAGAGGTTTGGCCCATTTCATGATGGCAGGGAGCATAGTGGCAGAGGCAGATGCTAGAGCAGTAGCTGAGAGTTCTAAATCTTGATCCTTAGGTAGAGAAAAGACTCTGGGCCTACCATGGGCTTTTAAAACCTCAAAGCCCAACCCACTGACACATTTCCTGCAACAAGGCCAAACCTCCTAACCCTTTCAAACAGTGCCACACCCTGGTGACCAAGCATTGAAATCTAGAAGCTTATTGGGGGAGGGTGTTCTCATTCAAACTACCACACTCCCCTTACTGGACTATGTTGCATAATGGCCTATCATTTTCTTTATAGAATTTATTTTCAGAATGAAACCGTTAAGATATTTAGGTGGAATGGTATTCCTATAGACATTTCCATTTAGTCAGTTGACTATTGAGGGTGTGTGTGTGTGTGTATATGTGTGCTGCATACATGTGAGTGAGTGCACTTGTCTGAGCACATAGGAGTGGGCATGCAGGCATCAAAGCAGGTTGTCAGGAGTCCTCCTTTATCTCTCTGCTTTATTGTTGAGACAGGGTCTCTCATTTAATCAGAAGCTAACCATTTGTCTAGGTGGGGTGAGCAGTAAGTTCCTGGGATTCCCCTCTCTACCCCTCAATGCTAGGATGCAGGCAAGCATGTTCTGCCAGGCCTGGCTTTTTATGTGGGTGCTGAAGAATTCAAATTCAGATCCTTATGCTTGCAGAACAAGACTCTTACTCACTGAGCTATCTACCCAGCCCCCTCAAATTCTCATTGTTGACTGTCCAATATTTTTAACTAGATAGAAAAATATTTCTAACTATTCAGAAAAATAGCATAAGAATAAATGAACACATGAAAATTTCCCTCCCTTTTAACTTCTCAATGCTGGCTACTCAAGGTCTTTGGAGGTTGGTTTAATCATGCAAAATCTCTATGCTATAATGTCTCATTGACATGACAGTGTCTACCAAATTGGCCATCAGTTACATGCATATTTACCACAGGAGCCTATTTCTGTTTGGTTATTAGCAACAACTGTCTTTATAAGGAATTTGGGAGCTAGTCTTTTAGAATTACTACAACTGCAACAAATATACCAAGTTCTGGAACATTGCACCATCGGATGCATTTACGAAGAAAGGACTTTAGAAGCCTGCATGCTCTGCCAGTCCCCAGTCATAATCCATAACCCTTTCCCTTTTAGCTCCCAGGCTGGTTCCTTATATGACCAAGCTGTAGCATTCCGACATTTCCTTAAGTGTGTTCCAATAATTGGAGTTCCTGGTTTTTCCTGCTTTGGGTGGCTGAGTGTCTTTCCAGGAAGTACTTACATTGTCACCCTTCTCTTTTATTCGAGTGACCTTCTCTCCAATCCCAGTTGGATCATTTTATCCCTTGGGTTTTTTTTTTGTTTTTTTTTTTTCCAGTTTGGTTTACTTACCTGCTTCAAGAGCCTTCTCTAAACTGGATTTGCAGCAAGGTTCCTGAAGTAACCCTTTCATTACCAGAGTAATTTTCTTCACATGTTTTGAGCTTCAGTATTTACAGGCCACTCCTGTAAAGCTCAAAGGTAAAAGGACATGTGACTTGCCCTTGCTTTTACATGCCTGATGTACTCATGGTGAGGTTCTTAAGCTTTGAAGCCATTCTCTTTCTCCTCTAAAAAGACAAAGAAAGGCAAGGGCTGAGGCAGGCTTCCCTTCCACTTAAGCAAAGCGCCTATCTAATGAAACAGTAAAGGATTGTCAGGACTCTGCAATTTATCCGAGAAGAATCAAAGCGAATGATTCAAGTCAATGTTACATGCATTTTGACTTCTTTGTTATGTTTTTGGCCTCATGTTTTCTTGACTCAGCCAGTAGCGAAACTTTGAGAGCATAAGTCAAGAGAATGTCTTGCTAGCACAGGTAGCTTCCTATTGCAACCATTAGCCAATGCAGTTTCTTACTGACTAGGCTATATGCAGAGATTCACGAGCCCACTGCTCTGTGATGTGACAGGTTTAGTGTTTATTCGAGTGGCCTAAGGAACCTGGACAAAAGTGAGTATAAGGAGTTGTAGACAGAATTCTCAGAAATGTTTAAACCGTGCCGTGAAGTCAGTATATGTGACAGTTACTGTTAATTGTTGATTTGACAAAATTAGTTACATGGGAACATGTCTATGGAGGGCGTTATCTTGATTATTGTGATGCTGTTCCTTGGGTAGGGCATCCTGGACTGCATAAGAGTGAGGAAAGCTAGGCACTGAGCACTGGCCTGCTCTCTCATTCTGCTCTGCTTCCTGACTAGGGATGCAATGTGACCAGCAGTTCCAAGTTTCTGCTGCTTTAACTTCCCCCATAATGGACGGAACATTAAACAGCAAGCTGAAATAAATCCATTCTCCCATAAATTCTGTCTGGGTTTTATCACAGTCACAGGAAAATAAGCTAAGACACGATAGGAGGAGAAGATGTGTTACTGTGAATTCTACTGATGTCTCCAAGATGGCATTGTTTACATATTGTTCATTTTACATGTATGGATATTTGTCTGCATGTGTGTCTCTGCAACATGTGTTTGTAGTGCTCATAGAGACCAGAAGAGGGCGTCAGGTCCCCTGGGACTGGAGTTATAGCCAGGCTGCCAGAGTCCTGGGAATTTGAAGTGGTGGGGGTTGTCTCTGGAGAACAGAAAGTGCTCTTAACAGCTGAACCCAGCTTTGACGGCATTGCTTAAATATAGAGGTTGTGTTTACACTTACACTAAGGGAAACCCAGAGGTTCTGAATCGTGTGTGTGTGTGTGTGTGTGTGTGTGTGTGTGTGTGTGTGTATGCCTGTATGTCTCAAGCAGTGGACAGAGACACAAATATCAAGAAAACTTATTTTGTCTTGTATAGGCATAAGGTGGAGGCTCTTGGTAAGTTCAGAATGAGCCAGCAAGGTTGCAACACCTTACAAATTACTTGGTATTCATCTTCTGTTACCTAGGCACTAGCTAATGAAAGGCCACACTAGTTTCTAGTGGCAACTGGTTCTCCAGGGACTAAATCAAAAGCAAAAACCAGCAGAGTAAATTGCAGATGGTAATGGCGAGGCAAGGTAATATAGATCCCTGCAAAGTCCTGGAATGAGTAATACCCACAAGAAGCCTGGGGCCTTATACTATAGGAAGAGTCCCTGACATTTAAAATAAGGTAGGAATATGCCATAGTATTAGGAGACTAGAGCAGAACAAAAGGGCTTCCAAGACATAGGGAGAGGGTGTGTGCACAGTAATGTGCTATGAACCTTGAACCAAAAAGAATGGCAAACCCATTAACAGCATTTATTTTCATACGGTAGTTAATTATTTGCACCAAACCAAGGATAGTCCTTGGGAGCAATTCCAAACTATTCACTCATCCAGCATCCAACCTTTTACCGTATGTAGACTCTGATGCCCTGTCTTAGTCCAGTCAAGGAGAGAGTTAAAAATTGCTCTAGCATTTGCACGAGGCAGGGACCAGCCTTTCACATTGTCCCACGTGGTCCCAGCAGGTGAGTGTGGGTGTGGGCGCGTGAGGCTCGTGGTGTCGGCGGAGTGAGCGCGAACGTGTCAGAATGGCTGGGGTCACAGTGCTTGTCCGGGTGTCGCCTCACCCTGCCTCGGCATAGCCTCCCGGGACAGCACCAGGGAGAAGCCAGCAGCATCTCAGGCCCACTCACCGGAGGCGGCGCGCGAAGATCCCGCCGTGAGCGATTGTGAGTGAGCGTGGGCGCAAGGGGCCGGGCGATGGCAAGCTCGCGCGCAGGCGCAGAGCGCGCGAGCCGGCGGTCGCCGCAGAGCGCGGGGGGCGGAGCCGGAGCGCGGGGACCAGGCCATGGCGGCCGCCGGGCGCTGGTGCTGGCGCTCGGCCCGGGAGCGCCTTTGTCGCCGCGGACGATGGTGACCTCGCGGCTCGGGCCGCTGCCGCTGCCTCCGCCTCCCGAGACGCCGCAGCCGAGGCCGGACGCGGGAGAGCCGCCGCTGTGAGCCGCGCATACCGGGCCCCCCGCCGTCGCAGCCGAAGATCTCACCGGAGGGGCCGGCGACGGATCCCGGCAGCAGCGGACACCGCCATCCCCAGTGCCGTCCCGCAGGCAGGGAGGCTGCGGCTCCAGGTGACTGCGGTCAGCTCAGAGCATCCCGCAGGCCTGCTGCCCACTGCGCCTCCCCTCCCCCATCCTCGCTCCTCCCCGCCGCGCCCCCCTCCTCCTCCGATCTTGGCCGGGGCCTGGTCCCCCTCTGCATCGCGCCCTCCCGCCCACTCCGGAGCAGTGAACGGTCTCCTGTTACCTCCTAACAGAGCCCCCGTACTAGCTCCCGGGGCTTCGGCTGCTTCCTCCCCACCCACCATCCCTCCTCTCCCGCGCCGGGCGAGGGAGAGAACCCTCACATTCCTGAGATGCCCTCCCTCGGGCTCACCCCTCTCTTCTTTCCAGTACCCCGGTTGCAAGGCTTTTCCCTGTCTCTCTCGCAGGGGTGCCCAGTCCGGGCCCCTTTGCTCACGTTTGCATTTTCAACTTTCCCTCTTTTGCCTTTTAGTCCACTTTGCTTCCAAGCTTCCCTCCCTCTTTCCTGGCGTCCCCTCCCCGCAGCCCCTAAACTCAGCTAACCATGTGCTGGCGGTGCGAGGCTGCGGGGTTCAGAAAGAACTGCCAAGCTCATTGAGTAGGGGGGCCCCTGGCCAGCGAGCAATGTGTCAGACTCTTCACAGTCACGAGCTGCTCATCTGTCTCTTACTGCGTCCTGGTTCCTTTTCCCGCTTGCCATTCCTGGATTCACCCTCTCCAGGTCTGCTTTTCCACCCTACGACTCATGCTCTCCCTTGTGGAATGGGCTCCCCATTCTATCTCGGGGTTAGGAACTTGGCTCCACTCTTCTAAGCACGCCTTTCGGTGTGTGGCATGGCAGAGCCAGCACCCTTGGCCAGACAGGGGAGCACCCGGGCCTCTTCTGGCAGAGTTTCTGCTCCACGTAATCCCCTAGCCTTGGGGCTGCTGCGTCCCCGCCGCGCTGCCGCTGCTGTGCTGTGCTGCCTGCTTGCCGCGAGCTGGCTTGGGGTTACTACAGTTCAAATGTATCTGAGAAAAGCAGGCGGGGTGGTGGGGAGTGGTGGAGGGGGGGTGGGGCGGGGGATGGGGCCTTTACAGTGGGAAGGCATCAAAGATTAATGGATGGCTTTGCATCGCTGTCTGCAGTAAACAGGAAACTAGTCTGAAAGGAAAGGAGGGGACTGTGTGTGTCTTTATTTTATAAAATACCGAGTGTGCAGTTCTGTGAATCTTGAACCAGGCCCAAAAGGATGAGCTGTTGGTGCTGCAGTCGTGACCCAGGCTGAGCGTCCAATGGCAGAGGTTTTCCTTTCCTCTGTCAGTCCCTTATGTTGGACGATGGCCCTTATCGATGTGGTTTCGGAGATGATGTGGAATCACAGGATTGCTAGTAGTTTCTGTGGAAACCAAGTACATACAAAGTTAGCTAGCAACACAGTGGGAGTGGGGAGGACTAGCTATATTTAAAACGTGTGCCAACACTTATGTAAGGAAGTTCTTTCTCTTTCCTGGTTTCTCCTTTCTGGGCGGAGTTACGTCGGATTTTAGGGTCTAGCCTCGCCCTCTCACTTTTTTACTTTTTTAAGTCTTAGCATCCCAACAGATGGACAGCCTCCCTCCCCCGATCTGCTTGCCATCAGTTTTAGTTGATTTAGAATTTTTCTTTAATTGCCGAGGGTAAGAAAAGAAGGTTAAAAGATGATTTTGTTTACCGTCTTTCAGGTGAACAAAGAGGTGTAACTTTCAGCCCTAGATTATCTATATTATCAATTTAAATCATCAGTAATTAAATTGAGTCATGTATTATTCTAATTTTTGCTTTGTCTTTTTTTAAAAGGGAGTTAAGGAGTTGTAGGAGTCCTTTATTTTACTTGTTTGTAATAGCACACTTATTTTTTTCAGTTTAAGATAGTTTTTCAGCAGAGCTGAGCCATTACATTTTTTTTTATTATTAAGGATGCTTTATTTGATTTCTTCCAATTCAAAACTAAATATGGTAGATTTAGGAAAATGTAGAATGAGGACCCTGTGTTTCCAGACCCACAAATTCAATGATAAACTATGCACATTATTCAAGATTGCTGTTGCTGTTTCCAAGCCTTGGAAAGGCATGTCCTAAAACTGCTAGGGTTTGGCTTCTGGTGAGCATTTATTGAACCATCCTTTCTGTTTCTGGGAAGAAGATTTTTCATTTTTTAGCTGCTGTGCTGTATGAAGTAGGTTTGAGGCATCTTTAGTTTTTTATGTTTAAAGAAACATGATGGAAAATTCATTTCCAGTTCTTTGCATATCTCAAGGAAGTTTTTCAATCTTGTAGGAAAGATCAGAAGATAGTGTAGAAAGTTTATATATTTGGATTTGGGTTTGTCAAACCTTCTGGTTTTGGTGTTCCTGTTTTAAGAGAATCATGAGCTCCAATTTTATAAATGCTCATTAGTCCTGTTTGACACTAGACCTGGGAAAATATATTCGGTTTGAACAAATCATTAAGGATATATAATTTCTATTATTTAATGTCTCTGTGTGAGCAAGTGTGCATACCTCTTCGGTATGGAGGTCAGAGAACTACTTAAGAGTTCTTGCCTTCAGCCATGTGGGTCCTAGGGACTGAACTGAGGTCCTCAGGCTTGTTTGAAAATGACTGAAGTACTGAGTCATCTTGCTGGCCCAGAAGGCTGCGGTTTTGCTTCATGTTCTTATAATGTAGCAGTTTGGAAGGTATAAGTAATCTCAAGCTTCTACAAACATAGCAGATACCTCTGAATTGTGTCTAGATGTTGGGTTAGTGCTGTGTTTCTCAACCTGTGAGGTGCGGTCCTTTTGGCAACCCTCTATCTCCAAAAATACTTCCATTATGATTCATAACAGTAACAAAATTACAGTTAGGAAGTAGCAACAAAAATAATTTTATGGTTGGGGTCACCACAGCATGAGGAGCTGTTTTAAAGGATCACAGCATTAGGAAGGTTGAAAACTGGTTTAGTGCAGGGGGCTAGACTATAGAGTGTTGATTTTTATTTGTGATGGTTCCTACCTGTTCTTATGTATGTCTACTTCAGAAAGGTTCAGAGTTACGAACTTCTGAGAGATGGGGTTGCTATTAACGTGTTTCTCCCATGTATTACTTTTTTTTTTTTTTGACAGGGTTTCTCTGTGTGGCCTTGGCTGTCCTGGAACTTGCTTTGTAGATCAGGCTGGCCTACAACTCACAGAGATCCCCCTGCGTCTGCCTCCTGAGTGCTCCCATGTACTTCTATGGGCAGCTTACTAATAACTTACAACGGGTCCAGGAATGAAGGAAACATTAAATAAGTAATGCGTTTGTTCTTATATGGGCTAACTTTATCTACTCCAGTTTTTTTAGAAGGATGTTTAGCTCTTGAGATAATCGTGCTGGTCTTTGTTTCTAGGATGTTCTTCTAAACTGATAGCTTTAGAGACCCAAGGTTTGTTTTTGTTTGTTTGCTTTGGTTTTGTTTGTTTGTTTTGGGTTTTGTTTGTGTTATGTTTGTGAGATAACTCTTGAGATAATTGTGCTGATCTTTGTTTCTTGGATATTCTTCTAAACTGATAGCTTTAGAGACCCAAGGTTTGTTTTTGTTTGTTTCCTTTTGCTTTGGTTTTGTTTGTTTTGGGTTTTGTTTGTGTGTTATATTTGTGAGATAGGAGATATAGGAGGGAATTTCCAGGGAACAAGGACCTTTCTGTTAATGGATTTCTTTTGTTAGGTGATCCCTATAAGGATTAAGCGGCACTTTTTTTTTCTTTCTGTCCACATTCAGATCTAGATTTCCACAACAGGAGTATGTGCGTAATTTTTCTCTTTTATAGTTATAATAAATGGGAAATATGATCAATTTAAAAGTAACAAACACAGAGGAAGGCACCAAATTAGATGAATACTGACCATAAATATCAACTCAGTAATGCCCACTTCTGTTTGTTACACAAATGGCAGTAGTGATTTACATTGGATTCTAGAATACGCAGAAACAGTCTTTTTCCAGTATATTGTTAAGGCTGCGGTTATATAGTGCTTCTTCCCTTTCTCTCTAGGGTATAGGACATCCCTTAGATACCCAAACCTGCATGAGCTCAGGTCCCTTACTTAAACAGCATATAGCTTGAGAACATCCTCCTGTATGCTTTTATTAAATTATATTCATTTTTATCCGGGGAGTGGTCTTGGAGTGGGTCCTAGGACGACTTGTTTCATCATGTAGTTTCCAGGGATCAAGCTCAGGCTGTAAGACTTTGCAGCAAGCACTCCGTACTTGCTGAGTAGACTCAATTGCACCCACGCCATGCTCAAACCATCCCTAGAGTACTTAATACAATGTATGAGCTAAGTAGGTAGTTTTTATATTCCTTAGGGAACAGTGATGAGAAAACCATATTCAGAACAACCATTTCAATGTTTTCGAGCTGAGATTATTGACTGCACAGATGCAGAACCTCTGGATACGCAGGGTTGACTGTAGTAGCGGTCAGTGCTTCTCAACCTGTGGGTCTCGGCCCCTTTGGATATGACATCCTGCTTATCAGGTGTTCATATTATGATTCATAGCAAAATTACAGTTACGAAGTAGCAATGAAATAATTTTATGGTTGGGGGTTCACCACAAGGTGAGGAACTGTATTAAAGGGTTGCAGCATTAGGAAGATTGAGAACTACTGCCTTTATTGAATTTCTCAACAGTGTGGTTTGCAGTTATGGCTGGCTAAAGAGTTTTTATTTTTCATGATAGTTTTCTTCCTAGGCCAGAGTTACTTTGTTGAGCCTCACAGTGTATTTTTTTCGTATAGGAAAACAATTAAAAGCTCTTACTTATTTAAAGTCATTAGAATTACAGTTTATCAATTAAGCAATGGTAATATTATTGGCAGCATGGCTGCATATGTGACAACATTTCCATTATGGGAATGATTGACATAGGGTCAGTAGAAACCTGTGAATGATGTGCTAAGCCTAGTTCTTTGGAGTTCACAGTGTCAGAGCTAAGGAATTCGCAGCCATTTCCGAGGACGATGGGAACACTGACAAATTCTTGACTGTAGCACAGCAATCTGTCACGATAATCTCCTTCAAAAATAAATGTCTTCTTTTCTCCTGTAATGTCTGAAATTACTGCCAAAGCTAGGAATGCATTTAGCTTTCTCAGCAAAATTCTTAAAAGGATATCGTCAGAGCCAAGAGTCCAGAATTCTCCTTACTCTCAAAGCTGTCCTTCACCTACTTGCGTTTGCCTTGTGCACATTCCTTGGATTAACTTGTAGCTGTTTCATCAAATTGTCTTTCTGAGATCCTGATAACTGCTTTTTGGTTCCTTTCCCCCCTTTTCTTTCCATTCTGTCTGTGCTTGTCACTGTATAAGCAAAGACCATAAGACCTAGTGCCTGGCATCTCCCAAGGCCATGCAGTCTGCTGCCACTCACGCAGTGAGCCTCATTTTCCATCTCTGAAGAGCGACTAGGAGCAAGTTGTGCCTCTTTGTGTCTTCCCGGAAAATTCTCTGCCTTGTGTGTTCCGTATTCAGCTGGGACTGTTCCGTGGTATACAGACTTGCTTCACAGGTGCAAGGCCATGGGTTTGGTCTCTAGCACTGTAAAAAGGAACAAAAGCAATACTTAGTTCTTCTGTTTTGATTATGAACCGTTAGGGATAAGGACGAATGTAAGATGAAGAGAACTAAACCCGCCATGCTTTCATTAGTACTTTAGTCTTCTACTCATTTAGGGAATATTTTTAACATTTCCCCTCCTCTTGGAGAGGTAAGTCTGTCTCAGACAGCTACATAGGGACGGTATTTTCTTCAAATTGGAGCATTGTCACGGTGGTATTTTGTTGCTAAGTTAGGAGATATGAAGTAGTGGCTTCTTTAAGTTTTGAAGTATGAACCTTTAGTCTGAATCATGTTGGGGCATATCTGAAAGTGAGAGTATTTTGATGTAATGTAAATACGGGAACGGTAGAGATGTTTGCAGGACAACCCTTTAGGTTTTTGGGAGGCTCTCCAAAGATGGTCTGTGTTGACTTTTCTTCTCACCTTTAGGTCTCCTCCAGAAAACAATCAAAAAAAAAACCATGGCTGCAAAGGAGAAACTGGAGGCAGTGTTGAACGTGGCCTTGAGGGTGCCGAGCATCATGCTGCTGGATGTCCTCTACAGATGGGACGTCAGCTCCTTTTTCCAGCAGATCCAAAGAAGTAGCCTCAGTAACAACCCTCTTTTCCAGTATAAGTATTTGGCTCTTAATATGCATTATGTAGGTAAGTGTCTGCATGCATTTTCTGCCTGTATGATGAGTTTGTTTCCATTTATATTTTAAAAATCATTTCTTCTGATTATACTATATGATTTCCCCCTTTTCTCCTTCCTCCCTCCAAATCCTCCCTGTACTCCTCCTTGTTCTCTTTCATATTCATAGCATTTTTTTCATTAAATCCATTTTTTAATTTGGATAAAATGAGCCTCCAGTACAGGGAGTTGACTGTATTAATGGATGTGTCTGCCAGTTTTGTTGATAGTTTTGTTATACAATGATATAGGAATTACTAGAACCCGAGAGAGTAGGATTTATTTTCCTGGAATAAAATTGAAAGGCACGGGTAAATATTTTTTGCTTTTAATATGATGAAGTGTAAATAATGAGAGATATTTTGCCTGAAATTTAGCCTCTTCTAGCTTGGAGTTAAGTAGCAATTGCCAAAGTGAACTTTATAAAATGCAGTATTTCTTCTTATTAAAAATTTTGTTCTTTTATATGTATATGAGTGTTTGCCTGCATGTAAATGTAACACATTCATGCAGTTCCTACAAAGACCAGAAGAGGGCGTGAGTCCCTTGGAACTGGAATAGCAGATGATTATAAGCCGCCAGATAGGTGCTGGGAGCCAAACCACTGTCTTTAGAAAAGGAGACAGTTCTCTTAACTGCTGAGCCATCTCCAGCTTTCTTAATATTCTTGAGTCAAAGTAAACCATTAATACCATTTGCAAATGTAACACTCCTTTCAACTAAATGAAATTTTATAGTGTAATATTTTCTTTGAAAAAGACAATCCTAGAATTAGACTTAGTATGCTTTGAGGTTAAGAAAGTCAAGATACTGAGGTGTGGAGCCAGGTGTTGGTGGCACATGCCTTTAATCCCAGCACTCGTGAGGCAGAGGTAGGTGGATCTCTGTGAATTTGAGGCCAGCCTGGTCTACAGAGTGAGTGCCAGGACAGGCTCCAAAGCAATACAGAGAAACCCTGTCTTGAAAAACAAAAAACAAAAAAAAAAAAAAAAAAAAAAAAAAACCCCAAAACATACTGATGCATGAAACAAAATTTACTCAAATTAACTTTTAGGTTAGCAAATGACATGCTTTTGTTGTCTGGCTCCAAGCACTTACTATACTTAAAAACAATTTTGTCATTATATTTGTAAAGCTAAAAAGTATATCTTTGATAAAATTGTGAACAGTTGTCCTGTCTTTATGACATTTTATCTGTAGAAGGGTTTTCTGAGCTCTAACACTTAGCGCTCTTAGAAGCCTATAAGAGGGTACCAGGTCTGTCATTGTGGGAGGGATGGAGGCAGGGTAGAAAGTTACACTACACAGCATGCGATTTGGTGAGCTCATCTCTCCTGTGTGACACTATCCTGGGAAAATGTGTGACACCAGGTGCTTCCTTTATGTTGCATACACTGGAATGCTCAGCCTTAGCCTCTCTGTGTTAACTGGTTTATGGAAAGTGGTTGCAGTCAGCTGCTGAACACAGACTAGGCTTAGATTTTTTTTTTTAGCTTAATCTGATAAGTATTTCACACTGTGGGTTTTAAAGTGTACTTTTATCATATTATTTCTAAAAAGTTTGGAAGTTATCATAAAACAGTTGAGTTGCCTAATGAATAGAAGCATTAATTTTAGAAACTGAATAGGTTTTGATACAATTCAATTGAAATCAACTCTACCTTATAACTTTAGCAACTCAGTTGAACTTTTTTTCTTTCTTTTTTTTGATTTGTCAAGACAGAGTTACTCTGTCCTGGAACTTGTCTTGTAGATCAGGCTGGCCTTGAACTAACAAAAATCTGCTTGCCTTTGCCTCCTGAGTACTGAGATTACAGGTGTACACCCCTGCCGCCTGACTTAGTTGAGCTTCTTAAATATAGTGATTAGGTAGGTCTACTGTAGGGTGAGCACAATGATAGTGTGAACTGGTATTTTGTTGTTTGGTTGTGTGTGTGTGAGGGGGGTCTGTCAGATTATTATGTAATCTAATGCTTTGGTTTACAGAATTTACTCCTCGATTCATTGTAAAAATTCTCGTGTCAAAGTATTGCATTTATGTTCAGAAGTCAGAACATTAAAAGTGTATGCCAAAGTGTTTCACTGCATCTGTTCTTCATTACAGCCCTCTGAGATCCTTAGAGTAGCTATTATTCCCTGCTGTAGAAATCTAGGTATTGTCTGTGGGTGAATATGAATTCCTTTTTCTCTGTTTAGATGTAGCATAGTGGACCTGGCTCTGAAGCCTTGGCCTTTACTTGTTTATGTGGAAGCACCACAGCTGTGCTCAGGAGCTCACTTTTAGTTTTTGGTTGAGATGTGGTTATACTATGTAGTCTAGGCTATCCCCAGCTGCACTGGCAAAGCTGCCAGATCCCAAATGATCTCTTTACAGCTGTCTATCATATCTAGGAATATAAAGTTTTATGATTTTTGTTTTTTAAATGTTGGCACATTCTCTAGACTGCCAGATTGTAAGACTCTATAAGCGTTAGGATTTTTACTTATTTATTTATTTATTTTGTTATTTCACTCTTAAGAGTTTGGAGCCAGGTATGATGGTACATGCCCGGAATCCATATACTATACTTGGTGAGCTAATGAGGGAGGAGCCCACGTTTGATGCCAGCCCCTCTCCCCATCTCAGAAAAAACTGAGAGAGAGGGGAAATAAAAAGAGTTGTGTTGAGTTTTGTTTTATTAATTTTGTGGAGTCATTATTACGTTGAACTCTTTGCTCTATTTGGAATTTATCTGCATATGCAGGTCACAGTGGGTTGTTGAATAATTTCTCCTAGACAGCTTTGATGCCAATGTTATTAATTTAGCTCGTCTTTTCCTCGATGAATTTTTGTGTATACTCGGTCCATTCCAGCATCACCCTGTTCTTTTAGTCTTGTGTGCTTGTTTCCTGTTAGCACACTGTCTTTTATTTATTGAGGGCTTAGATCATATATTATTGCCAAAGGTGGTTAATTCCTTCCTTCTTAGTGCTTTTATTATTAGTTTCCTCCCCCTCCCTCCCTCTGAATCAGGCAGGGTCTTGATGTATAGAGGTAGCTACTTGGTACGTAGCCCAGGTTGGCCTTGACCTCAGCTTTATAGGCTTGCACCACCATGCTCAGACTTCAGCCTCCTTCATGTTGATGTTGCTCAGAATCTGTGTCCATTTTCATCTTTGGTTGTTTGGGTGATCTCTCATGGTTTTGACTGCCAGCCTGTATCAATTGTCCACGGCCTTTGTCTCCTTTGTGTGGATTTAGTGTTCTTCCTCTGTGAGCCCTGCCTTGTGAAGGTCAGATCTCTAGTCCTGAGTGCCTTTCTGGTCACACGGAGCATCTGTTGTCTCTGTATTCTAGCTGGTACTTAATTTTCAGGGAAAGCATCCCTAACCGCCTGACAGATGTCTTCACTTGAACAGCCTGGACAGTACTTTGCCACCAGTCACTGCACTCAGCACCTTGACCTCATGGCAGACTTCTGCTTCCTCTTGTGTTTACTGTTTCATTAGCAGAACCATCTCCTTGATTACCCAAGCTAGAGAGTTCACATCCACTTCCACTTCCTTGTTTTCAACCACTCATGTGGAGAGCAATGCTTAGATCTGTTTAAATATGTATCTCACGCTTTACTGCCAACTCAATACTCCAAGCTGCTGCCTTGATCAGGCCCCCAGTTCTTCCCCAGCCCTACCATCTCTAATAACAGGAATCAATAGGCTCATCAGTAACTTGTTTTTTAACGTTATGTGTTTAAACCTATTTTATGTATATGAGTATTTTGTCTGCAAGTATATGTGTGTGCCCCAAGCATGCCTATGGAGGCCAGAAGAGGGCATCTAATCTCCTGGCATTGAAATTACAGACAGTTGTGTGCTGAGCCACCTCTCCAACCCCAATCAGAAATCGTTTTAAAATGCTGCCAGTTTACAAATTATTGTTGCCTTAGCTTTGTCATTAACGACCTTAGTTGATTGGTTAATTTCACAAAGCGAATTACACGTTCGCTCAAAACCAAGTTGTAAGTTGAGTGGCTGGAGTTCCCAGATTGGAAGAGTTTGCAGTTTGTAACTGTTGGTTATGTGAGCACATAAATGGGCTCTATTTCAAGCTTCCTGTGATTGAATGTCCTTTTGGAATAAAAATTGGATTTGTTGTTGCTTTTGTGGTTTTGTTTGTTTCCATACACTGGAGGACTTTGGCAATTATTTGTGGGTATTGTATCTGGAAAGGGATATCAGTGTTCAAAGCAAGAGTGGCTGCTTTGGGCCAGATTATTTCCAGCTCCACAGGGAGAAGAACAGTTGTTTAGGGACTACCATCCCAGCATTCACTGGGGAGAGGTCAAGAGATCCATGTCTCAGATTAAAAGTATGACAGCATAGCAAGGGTTCGGTATCGGTGCTGGCATCAGCAAATCATAGCTGGCTTCTGAGTTATAAAGTAGAAAGCTAGAAATGGTTTTATAGCAGAAAAAGGGTTAAATAGATGATTAAAAAAAAAAGCATTGGTTACAGATAGAATGAAAAGTTAATCAACAAGGGAAAATTTGAGGCAGACTCTTTCGAACCGCCAGCCCCCAAATCATGACACAGAGATTTATTAATTATGAAAGCTTGGCCTTAGCTTAGGCTTGCTTCTAACTACCTCTTATAACTTAATTTAACCCATTTCTATTAACCTACATGCTATCACGTGGTTCATGGCTTTTACCTCTCTTGTATGTCCTGCTTCTTCTGCATCCGGCTGGCAATTCAGCCTTTCTTCTTCCCCAGACCTCTTTGCTCCCAGAAGTCCCACCTACCCTCTTCCTGCCTAGCTATTAGCCATGCAGCTCTTTTTTTTTTTTTTTTTTTAAACTTATTAAATAATTTTATTATTTCCTCCTTCATACTGCTAATAGTAGCCCAGGTTTAAGCATGCTAGAAAATTTGAAGAAATAAAACAACTTTTGGTTTACATAAAGCATATATAAAAATATCTATTCAGAAAACAAATATCTGATAATTTCACTGATCACCCATCTTTGAGAGTGCCAAAAAACAAAAGCTCATCATGCTATAATAAAATACCTTCCAATTGAATGAGGAGGCAAGACAGTTTTGTTAAAGTTTTGTTCATTTGGCATTTTAGGGAACTGATCTGTGCTGATGAAATTTAAGTCAAAGTTATGGTCAGATAATATGAATGAAAATGTGCAGCTTCTTAAAGGCATTCTTCAAACAAAACCTGCTTTGTGCTTTTAAAACCAATCATAGTGACACATCTTCATACAGTGTAAAGGAATATTCTGTAACAGAAATTGCTGTGAAGAGAAACATTAAGGGTTTTCCCCTCAGGATGGGGAGGAGCCTTTGAATGTGCTTTGAGGACCTTTGTTAGATAGGTGGACTGTTGGAGGGGAGGATGAGGACCTTTGTTAGATAGGTGGACTGTTGGAGGGGAGGATGAGGACCTTTGTTAGATAGGTGGAAAGTTGGATGGGGGGATGAGGACCTTTGTTAGGTGGAATGTTGGATAGAGAGATGAGGACCTTTGTTAGATAGGTGGACTGTTAGATGGGAGGATGAGGACCTTTGTTAGGTGGATTGCTGGATGGGAAGATGAGGACCTTTGTTAGGTGGAATGTTGGATGGGGGGATGTGGACCTTTGTAAGGTAAAATGTTGGATGGGAAGATGAGGACCTTTGTTAGATGGATTGTAGGATGGGAGGATGTGGACCTTTGTTAGATAGGTGGAATGTTGGATGGGAGGATGAGGACCTTTGTTAGATAGGTGGAATGTTGGATGGGAGGATGAGGACCTTTGTTAGATAGGTGGAAAGTTGGATGGGGGGATGAGGACCTTTGTTAGATAGGTGGAATGTTGGATGGGGGGATGAGGACCTTTGTTAGATAGGTGGAATGTTGGATGGGGGGATGAGGACCTTTGTTAGATGGATTGTAGGATGGGAGGATGTGGACCTTTGTTAGATAGGTGGAATGTTGGATGGGCAGATGTTTGAGAGATGGGGACTTCTGAGGATAGAGAAGTCTGAAGGGGCAGCTCCTAGGTGTTCAGAAAATTAATGAGAGAATTGATGTAAAACAGGGAAGGAGGCATTGAGAAAGGGGGTGACAAGAAGACTCAGGGTTCCTTTGTGTGTGCTGCATCTAATCATAACAGAAAGATAAAACAAAAAGTGACAAATGCTATTTCCAGTTTTGAAAATCCATAGTGACATTTTTGAACTGAATGAACCTTGCTAGTGAAATTAAAAAGAAAACCTCCATTTGTTGGTAGCTACTTGGGAAATAATTTATTTCAGCTTGTCTCTAGTATAACTAACTGGGAGACGAAAGTGCAATCATTTGTATTCATGTCTTTGCTACAGGTTACATCTTAAGTGTCGTGCTACTCACTTTGCCCAGGCAGCATCTGGTTCAGCTTTATTTATATTTTTTGACTGCCCTGCTCCTCTATGCTGGACATCAGATATCCAGGTAAGGCTGTGACCCCAGTTTTGGAATGTGGGATTGAGTTGAAAGTTGTTTTTTCTGTTTTTAAATGTCAACACAGTGTTTTTCATGAGTACTGATACAAAGCTATGGCTTAAGTAGGTTACTAGTCAAGACCTGCTAAAGGAACAGAGCTGATAGAATGAAGTTTTGTACTAAAGGTGATTTATTAGATTGGCTTACACAGGATACAGCAGAGGTAGTCCAGCAATGGCTGCTGGTTTTCAGTCTACATGCAAAGCCCAAAGAAGTTGGCTCTAATATCTGTGGAGGATGCTGCAGCAGCAGGATAGATGGATTTATGAGCATGAGGGGAGTGGGTAAAAAGCAACATTTCTTCTTCCGGATCCTTGTGTCTGTGCTTGCAGAAGGTATTGCCCACTTTTAGGGTGGCTCTTTCCACTCAAATACTCTGATCAAGAAAGCAGTGGACAGCCAAGATAGCCATCAGAGTGGGTTTCAAAACAGGATTTTTTTGTTAGTTGTTTTTTATATTGATAATATCATTCAAGATTAATAACTGAATTTATGTTGAGAGTCTGGTTTTGAAAAAGAAAAAGCTAATAGCAACAGGAAACAGGCATTACAGTTACATTTAAAGTTGAGCTTCTCTGTATTACCCAAGAAGAGAATTTATGCAGACACACAAAGAAACAGCTCAACTCTCCCAGTCTTAGCCAGACCTGTCTTCATTTTGCAGACACCAACTTAAAATAAGAATCAACATTTAGTTGCAGAAGTGTAGATGGTGAGCCCATCAGTTACTTGGTGGGACTGATTGTCTTTGAGACTAAAAGGTTAAAGCTGAAATCCACTATAATATATGAGCTTCCTGCCTTTGGGATAAAATTGTTAAAATGTAGTTAAACCTGAAGTATATTTTGAGGTATAATTTCTTTTGAAACTTACGTTTCACAATTTCTGGTTTGACATGTACTTACTGCAATGAAATACACTCTGAATTCTAAGATTTGGCAGTGGCCTTGCGTGTAGTAGAGGTCCTACACATTTTAATGTAGGCTTGACATTAAATCTAGATGTCTCATGCTACATTGCTAAAACTGAATTGATTTTTTTTAATAAATAATAAAATTTATAATTTTTATGGTTATAAAATTGCAGCATTCACGGTAGATATTTTATGGAAATGCAGAAACTTTAAGGCAGTGACAATTAGAAATTACGTAGCCCTGGTAATGCCTCTGATCCCTCGTGTTGGATGCAACATCTTCACCCTCCTCAATAGTAGATCTACTGCTCAGATCCCCCAGGTTATTCCTTCAACGCCCCTTTTCAAGTTGTCTTCCCTGTCCCTCTTTAGTTGACAGGGTGGTATCTGGAGGGTTTGCACACAGTCTGTCACTCTTACTGCCCTGTGATGTCAAATCATACAATGTGGAACTTAAACTCACTCTGGTCCCAACTTTCTTAGAATCCTCAGTGTTCAAATCAAGCTTGGTTCCTCAAGTGGAGACAGTCACCTTGGTCACTTTGTGTCCTGTATCATGTCCCAGTCATTCTGTGGAAACAGCTTCCAGTAATTTTGTGTTGCAGAGAGAGCAACATGATGACCTCACACAGCACTGTCAGCCTCAAGCTATACCCTGTCCCGTGGCATACATTGGTTCATGCTCAGGGTGGAGATACTTCATTACTCATTCTAAACAATAAAATACTAAGCAAAGCATTTTAATAAACAAAAGCACCATCCATGGAATATGCTATCTATTTAGAACCAGTGCTCTGGAGCCACCATTTCAGTATACAGATGAGTGCCTTGACACCTGGGAGCATCTAAGTTCATTCTTAGATGGATGGTTGGGTGGGTAGATGGGTAGATACATTTAAATTGCAGGTTACTTAATTGCAGCTGGTGTGCCACCAAAAAGATAAGCCTTAGTTTCCACACCTAAAGAAATGGTGATGACAATCTTAAGGAACTTGATAAGAGTCAAATGAGGCATCTGAATTTCTTAGCACAGTTCTGGCAGACAGTAAAGGCTCACTAATGTTCAAGATGTGTCATGGTTGTGTGTGTGTGTGTGTTACTTTTAAATGGTAGAGCATTCTATGATACATTCTGGCCTTTTAGGGAGGGCAGTCAAGAAGATTGCAAAATTAAAGATAGAGCTATCAAAACTGTTGTTTTTATTACAGTCATAATCCTGGGTGAAAATCATGACCATTTGCACATGATTTAATGGTGTAGTAATGGCCCAAGACATGTAATTTTATTTTTATCTTCAGTATTACCAGTTCACCCATTTCTAAATGGGGCTAAATCCTGTTATGTAAGGAAAATGGGGAGGGGGGTGGGCAGAACAGATTTAAGGGTACAAAGAAAAAAGCCCTTTTGATAGTTTTAAGGATTTTTTAAAAAAATGTTTAATGTTTGTTTTAATCATTACAAAGTTAAAACATACCAAATACTAAAATGAATTTTGAACATTTTATAATTGGCAAGAACAGTTTATCTTCCCGAGTCTCTTGGGGACCTGCAGATGGAATCTTGGGCAGGCGGACCTCAGGGCGTGGTAGTCCAGACTTGACTTGGAAAGAGAGCTGTAGTAGGGTCAAGTTTGTCATCTCAGAGAGTAAGCTGCTGTGGCAAGCTAATGCTTTGAAGAAACAGACAATACCTGTCTTAGAGGTTTTTTTGTTGTTTTGTTTTTAGATGTTGAATGACTTTGAAGATAGGACATTCTAGTGTTTTCCATCAGTGTAATTCACTGTTTCTTTCTCATAAAAGGTTAGCAAAGATGTGCTGCCCTTGAATTATCTGTGACATGCCTCATTTAACAAATACTGATGTTTGACCATAACTGTATTTTAAGATACACGTCTCTACTTTAAAAATAGAGGCACATTAAAATTACAGGTCACTTAATCCATTACTTTCCAATATTATAATGTTAGCTTAATAGCCAAATTTAAAAAATAGTTTTACATTTGGTTCACCTGTGGCTTCACACAGGCTCACACATCCCTTTAGAGTCTGCAGCTCAGTTCAGTGGTTCTTGATGCTTTGGCAGAATTGTGCAAACTATGGCCACAATGGATGTTAGACTTTTCCTGTCCCACTAAGAGATCTTGGTATACATCATTTCCCACAAGCCGTCCCCCCACCCCCGCACCTTCATCCCTAGGTTGCCATCAGCTTTATTATATGTACACACTCTTTCTCATGTGTGTGTATGTGTACATGTGTAAGCAGAGGCCAAGGCACTAGGTATCCCAGTCTCAGCTAGGTTGGCTGACTGGTGAGCTGGGAACAGCTCATCTCTACTGTTCAATGCTAGGATTACAGGACATTCATGGCCATGACTTCATTTTTATGTGGGTGCTAGAGATTCCATTTCTGATCCCCAGGCTTTCACTGCAAGTGATCTTATCTCCCTAGCCCTTACTTTGTCTCTTTTGATTCACTTATCCTGAACTGTGTAAGTTTGGTCTTTGGAGCCAAGTGTTCTTTGATTTAGCAAGTTGATTCATATTGCAGTGTTTTGGCACCTTCCTTTCCTCCTCCTTGCCTCCCTCCCTCCCTCCCCTCCCTCCCTCCCTCCCTCCCTCCCTCCCTCCCTCCCTCTCTTCTTTCCTCCCTCCTTTTTCTTTTTTTAAATGGGAGAGGCAATGGTGTGCATCTAACCCAAGACTTTGGATGTAGCCTTTACCAATGAGCTGTACCCCAGTTCTGTCCTGTAATATTCCACTGTGTAGCTTTAGTGCAGTTTATTACCTGTCACCCACCCACCCATGACCATTAGGTCATTTCTCCTTTGGGGCTATTATACTATGAACATCTGTGTGTTGGTTCTTATGTGGACATACATGTTTATTTCTCTTGGGCACATACCTTGGAGTAGGATTGCTACAGTGTACAGTCTCCCAGTTGAGCCTTTTGGAGAACCGAGGGGCTTGTTTTATCAAGCGACTGCATTATCTTGCATTTCTGACAGCAGCACTTGAGTCTGTTTCTTCACACCCTTGCCAACAAGCACTTTATTATGGAGCCTCCACCATTCGTGTGAGGTGATAGTTCTTTGGATTTTCATTTCTCTCCTGGCTAATGATATTGAGCATCTTTTCATTTGCCACTTATAAATCTTATCTGGAAAATTGTTTACTCAGATACTTTTGCCAGTTTGATTGGCTTGTCCTTATTGTTACTGAGTTGAGGGAAGTCAGTATATATTCTGTGTTTCCAGCATCTGTACTGGCCTGTCCTTGGGATTCTGATAGGATATGCCCTCAGCTGCAGCCACTAAGAGCATCACCTGTGCATATTCACTATGTTCCCTTTTAAAAAGGGCCCTGCCCACCTTCCATCTTTTCTCTCTTTCTTTTTCAACCTCTTTGTCTGTTCCCTTCTTTCTCTCTCCCCCTCTTTCCTTTCTCCTCTCTCCTGTTGCTCCTGTCTCCAGAGGCCACTCTCTCCCCTGCCTTTCTCCTTTTTTTATGATCCCTTTCCCTAATAAAAAAAAAAAAAAAAAAAAAAAAAAAAACCCTCTGCTTGAACCTTGTCTCATGGCACCTTTCTCTCATGTGCTGCTTTTCTTAAATTTCAACATTCTGGGTACAGGTTCCTTACCAGACAATATAAGACACAGTGTCTGGACTGGAGAGATGGCTCAGCCATTCAAGGCTGAGGCTCCCAACCAGAGGACATGACACAGTGTAGTTTGCTTCTGGGGAGAGTCACTATTTGGGCAATCTCAATGATTAAATTGCTACTTCAGAAACCGGCTGTAGAAGATATTTATCAATATTAATTTTCTAAATTGAAAGTTTTATAAACACTTGAAATCCTGGGTTTCTGTTTTTTTTTAATTATTTATATCATGCTGATGAGTATCTATCTGTGAGTAAAACCTTGTTTGAAATTTGACTGTAGACACAGTTTGTATTACAGAAGAATTAAATATTCAAAACTCCATGACATCACTCAGTGCATTACAAATAATTAAAAATCTTCCTCTGTGTGTGTGTGTGTGTGTGTGTGTGTGTGTGTGTGTGTGTGTGTGTGTGTGTTTGTGTGATGCACCATGGTGTACGTGTACAGGTCAGAGGACAGGTTTGGGAGTTGGTTCTCTCATTCTACCATCTGAATTTGAACTCAAGATTGTCTAGCTTGGTGTCAAGTACCTTTACCCACTAAACTATCTCAGGAATCCTGAGTATCATAAAAAATATTTATTAGTACTATTGTAATTGAACTTGATTTAAAAATTTTAAATATCTTGATTTTAAAAATTGCTGAACTCTGCTTTTCACATGCAATGATGTAGTTAATATATATAGTTATTATATATCCCAGAATGAGTACTACTTTAAAATGGAGACTATCTAGAACTTAAACCATGCATGGTCTTGTTAGCTTGTGTACCTTGTTCACATCTATAATTGTTTTTCTAAAAAAAAAAGTTAGTGTTCTTAGTTCCAGGTTTATTATTAGGTTTGTGAATTAACACATGATTTCACATGTGACCAAGTCCCCACTAGAAAGGGTTTTCAAAAGAGAGAAAGTATATGATTTCCATCCCAGCTGGATAGGTTTAGACGTTTTCTTTCAAATATAAAACATTCCCAAGAATGTATATGATAGATACAAACAAATATATGTAAAATGCAAACATTCTACAAAAAACTCTCCAGTTCCAGTGGTAGATTGGAGTGTGTCTGTCCTGGGAATAGTAACATTTTAGACACGTTCAATCTCTGTTGTGGAGACTGTCCTGGGTCTCTACCCATGAGATGTAAGCAGCACCTCTTCCCAAGCACTCTCAACAGCCAAAATGTGTCCCTAGACATCACCTTGAGGCCCTGAAACCTGAACTGCCCTTAGCCGAGAGCTGCTCTGTCTGTGAAAGGGTTATTAAGTGGAACTTTGTCATATATACACTAAAGAAGTTTTGACAGGAATAAACGTGACCAGTTTTTGTATTTTACCCCCCTCATTACTAAACCCAAACACTAAATATCTATCTAGGAGGCCAGAAAGGAGCAGAGAGAAAAGTAGGAATCAAAACAATTAAAATTCACCTGGGAACATGAACAGCTCAGTCACTAGCCCAATGCTGAGGCTGAAGTTGGCGCGCACGCTTGTGTGTGTGTGTGTGTGTGTGTGTGTGTGTGTGTGTGTGTGTACGTGTGTGTATGTGCATATGCATGTGTGCCTGCGTGTGAGCTTGCACTTTAGGTGCTTAAGCAGGTACTTAAAAGCCTGAGTGGGGACTCTTGTTTGGGAACTTTTTATTTGTTCATATTTCAAGGACTTGGAGCTCCCTTCCTTGTTCTGTATGAAAGTAGATTAGGTTTCTATGAAATTAGCATCTCTTGAAAGCTTCCTGTAAGTGGCCAGAATGTACAGATTGTTCTCAAACTGTCCAGGGACCACGTCAGACTGCTTAAGAGACTGTTGCATAAAGAATTCAGTCATTAGCCAGAGTGGTAAATTCCTTGGGTTTGTTATTTTTGGTTGTTGCCGTTCATTTATTTTTAATGGCTTACATACTACTTTATAGCAAGATTTTTTTTTTTCTAATTACAAGGTGTCCTTATGGCTTTCTTACTGAATTCCTTACCCTCTCCCAACCTCCACCCCCAAATGTTCCAGTTGAAAGTGAAGAGGCTCCCACAGAGGACTAGAGAACATTGTCCCAGTGTTTGGTTTTGTAGTGCTTAGGTTCTCTGTCAGCATTCCGAGTGTTACAGAAATGTAAGAGGTCTCGGGGTGTTCGTGGCACATGCCTTTAATCCCAGCACTCGGGAGGCAGAAGCAGGCAGATCTCTGTGAGTTCCAGGCCAGCCTGGTCTCCAGAGCAAGTGCCAGGATAGGCTCCAAAGCTACACAGAGAAACCCTGTCTCGAAAAACAAAACAAAACAAAAAAAGAAATGTAAGAGGTCCATGGAGGAAAAGACTCTTCGGTTCTGGGAAGGACAGTGGGCGTGCTTACATCTAGCTGGCTTAGTGATGGCTTGTCCTCTTAGACCTTCCATATTGAAAAGTGGTAATGCCCCTCCTTCCTGACCAGCTCATCTGGTTATCTTCAGATGGTCACAGAGCATAAGTTAGAACTCTTTGACTTGAATCATGAATTTGCTTTTGTCTTAAAGTGGCTCATGGTTTGTGTACATGTATGGTGTGCATGTTGCCTGTTCACAAGGTGTGGTTGGATGCACATGCAGGCAAGTGTGTTGACACCAGGTGTCTTCTCTATTGCTCTTTGCCTTTATTCACCAGGTCAAGGTCAACTCTTCATTTATGGCTGTTCTAGTTAGCCAGTTTGTTCCCTCCCCCTTTGCCTGGGATTATAGTTGGTCCCCTAACTGTCTGTCTTATCTTGCATGGCAGTGCTTTGTGTTCCAAGCCATCTCTGCATTCTCTTTCCCAGTGTCCCTTTCTCCATCCCCTTTCCTCCTTTCCCATTCCCCCTTCTTCATTCCCTCCATCTCTGTCTTTGTGTTATAAATTAGAGCTAACTGGAAGCAGGAGTGTTATTGTCAGTCTAGGGTGCACTGAAGGTGCATGTAAGTTGGACTTGGAGATATTTTTTAGCCCGAATCTTCATTTCAGTTCTACACTTTGGGTGCAGTGCTGATCTAGCCAGAAGAGCATCTGCATAGTGGTTTCCCTGTGAGTTGAGCCCTCTCACCACAATCAGTTTCACTTCTGACAAGCTCAGCTTAGCTCAGCTGGTTCCACAGAGGAGTCTACTACCTACTTCTGGGCCTGGCTGTCTCACCAAGGTGGACTTGCTGGCCAGCCAGGTGCATTCTGCAGGTCTGTCCTGAGAAAGACAGACGGATGAAGGTGAAGGAAGGTAAAGAGCCTAGGGAAGATGCTGTGTTCTGGAGTAGGATGGTTGACAGGCAGGGGTTAGGTTGGCCTGGAGCAGGGATGATGGCAGTATTTGTGGAGAGCCACTACCTAGAGTTCTAGAAGGTGGCAGTACAGGCAGCAGCAGGAGGGACTTGGTCAGAGTGTTGTCACGACCCTAAGACTGATTATCTGCTGGGATATAGACCTCCTTTAGTGGACTTAGCTGTGTGGAGTAATGCATATACAGAGCATGGAAAAGAAGGAAAGCAATGAAAAGGACTAGTAGAAAAGGGTTTAAGATCAAAGGGGTGTAGTATATATAGACTTGGCTTTTATAGTAACGTGTGAAGAGAGGAGTAAAACAAGTGTTACTTATGCTAACGTAAAAGGGGGACAGAACCCAGCCAGATGAAAAGCAACCTGGTGGTGTGGAAGATGGAAAAGATGGATGCATGTATAGAGCTATGCATCAGCTTAAGAATTCAGTTCTGATAAGTATTGGATCCCCAGTTACTGAGTTCCTCCACTGAAGTAATAAGCCAAATCAAATCAAATTAATAAATCCAGATTTAATAAACAGAGCAAAGCATAGTACTCGCCATGACTCCTGGGGAAGGCAGGAGGGAGCTAGGCCTTAAATAGCCTATGGGAATGATCTTATGCATCTCGGGGAAGGAGCAGCTGATATTGGGCTTTCTTAGGGGCAGGGTCTCAAATAGGAGGAGTGGCACTGGGTGGAGCTTCCCAAGATTCTGTAGAGTTGTAACTAACTAATTGTGAGAGTAGTGTTGCTTATAGCCCAGCAGGGTGTTGGCAGCATACATATACAATAGTTTCTGTTTGGGTTACAGTTTTTTTTTCCTGGCTAGACAAACATTCTACTACTGAGTTATGTCCCTAGCATCTCCTTAGACATTTAGTTATGCGATATTAGAATTTAAGATGAGGAAAGTCGAAGGGAAGCCTTTAAGAAGGTGAACTAAAAGAAAGCATTCAAATAGTGCTGAGCCCCTGACATTCCAGAACAGCAGAGTCAGATGTTCTAAAGATGTTCTAGAAGATACTGTTGAGTCTGCAGTTGTGCCATAAAATGTGGGTAACAGTGACACATCCAACAGGGCTCTCTCCTCTCCACCATCTCCATAGGCTCCTGGATTTGAGCTCATGGGACCCATGAGGAGCCTCGTGTGCTGATTTTGCTTTTCTGTTGATGTGGCATTCACGTGGCAGAATGCTTCGTGTACTCATTGCTTTACCCAATCCCCAAACATTTTCATTACATCAGAATAAAACCCAAGGCTCCTCAAGCAGCACCCTACTTCCACTTTTCTTGCTGTGTTACAGTATCCTGGTAAAAAGCAACCTGGGAGGGAAGGGGTTGTTTTTCTGGCCTACAGTCCTGTCATGGGAAAGTCCGAGCAGTAGTGCAGAACACCGAGTCTGCACTCAAGAGCAGGGAGTACAAACGTATGGACCCTTGCTGGCTTCCTTAGTCCCAGCCAGCTTTCTCTGAAGTTCCGGCCCCGCCCCTGGAATAGGAGTTGTCTCATTCTGGGTGGGTCTTCCCAGTCATCAGTCAGGCAGTCTCCACTGTACATGTCTCTGTACATTGTATCAGTTCTTCCAAAGCTGCATTTCTTGCCAAAATTCTCTTCCCTCAGGCCAGTCTGTTCTAGACAAGCCCTTAATTGAGACTGCCTTTTTAGGTGATTCTAGGTTGTGGTACATTTGACATTTAAAACCACAGGCGGTTAAGTTCATATCCCCACACTCATATCCCCTTCCCACACACACTAACCCAAACCCTGGCAACCTGTAGTCTGCTTTCTGTCCGTGGGTTTTCCCTGTCCCCTGTGCCCTATGTACAGACTGTGCTGTGGCTACAAGGAAAAAGTTGGACTTCAGTGGACCTGGCAATGCCAAGATTCAGTCATTTCTTTTAGATAGACTTTGTTGCTTTAGTATCATTTCGTAGGCGCTGTATTAATGGTGTCTATATGCCTGTTATTTCTCTTCTACCCTAGGACTATATAAAGTTGTTATGTGATGATTAGCCATAACAATCAGAACTTTGTGTTATTTGCAGAGAACACATTTGTGCCTCTATATCAGACCCTGGTTCACACTGTAGAATGTTACTTAGCCTTTACCAGGTGCCAGTCATGCTCTCTCCTCCCCAGGTGAGAAAGCCAGCATGACAAAAGTGTCCCCTTAGCCAATTGATCCTGATTAACAAATGCTGACTAAAACCTTCCCTCTTGAGCAGGTTTTTTCTTTGAGTGTAAATGTGAGTAATCAGTCATGTGTTAGAGACAGTCATCAGAAGGTGCCAAGAGACAATTGCTTCATGACTGCAGCCTTAGGTGCTGTCGTTTTAAACATTCCCTGAACGGTTTCTATTCTTTAAAAGAAAAAAAAAGTTAAATTTTGAATTTTTGGCAGCCCTCTACTGCTTAGTTATGTAAAGCTCATTCCAAACTGACAGTGCTATGCTGAAGGCATTCAGCCTGATTAGCCCAACAGGAAGTAATGCCTTGGAAAAAGTAAATATAGAATTCTAGTTTGCTCAGAAATACTAGAAACATTGAAAGTATTTTAAAGTACAGAGCATAAAGCATTCAACAGTTGAGGCAAACAGGGAAGAATCATTTTTCCATAAACTTCCTTTCTTCAATATAAAAATTCCAAGCGACTCTCTTGTTGCAGTCCCAGTGGACTTACCAGATAGGCAATATTCTCCCCTTTTGTGCTTCTGGCCTCTGTTTTCCAAATGTAAACAGTTCATTTCTGCCCCATACTGAAGGAATTAGCTGTGGGCAGGGCTATTTGATGTGATATGGTACCTCTTTAGAAGTGGAGGTGCTGGTGCTGGAGAGAGCTCAGACGCTAAGATGGCTACTCTTGCTGAGGACTGACATTGGGTTCCTTGCACTCCCACCTTTAACTCCAGCTCCAGGGGATCTGATGCCATCTCCTGGCCTCCACAGGCCGTGCACTGGTGTACATATACCCACACATGGATGTATACATAGACTGAAAACAAAAAACAAAGCCCGTTAGAATGTAGATACTACATTTTTCTCTTCTTAGATATTTTCCTTGGATATTAAAATTTTTATCATAGGTTCTTTATAGTTTTGAAAGAATGGCTGTGAAGGGTTTTCCTGTTGTGAAGCAGCTTTCTAGCTAGTTTGTTGTTTTCTGTATAGCTAATGGAATAGGTGGGGATAGACCTTGGAGGAAATAAGACAGAGGTGCTGATGGAAGCAAACCAGATGAGGAATTTACTGTACTGTCTATCATTAGACATTTTCTGTTCCTTAGTTTTGAGAGAGGATGTCTCCACTGGTTTTTTTTACTGGGTGTCAAATATTGAGTAAGGTGATGGGAAAAAGAAAACTCCCACAAACTACATCTTCAGGAACAATTTCTGCAGAGTCAAATGCAGTGCTGGTAAACTGTCTCTTCCCATTGCATGGAAGATGAGATGAAGCCTATCCCTGTATGCAATTCTTTGTATCTAAAGTCTTTTTCGCATGTTGAAAGAGAAGTGGTAAGATGAGTTTTTATGAGAGTAGGTGACTGAGCTACCTCTCCCTCATGCAGTACATTCTTCTTACTGTTTTTATTCAGGGACTATGTTAGGAGTGAACTGGAGTCTGCCTATGAAGGACCAATGTATTTAGAACCTCTCTCCCTGAATCGCTTTACCACAGCCTTAATAGGTAAGTATTGTTAAGATTTAAAGGTATTGGTTTTACCATCTAATGAGAAAACATTGATTCATAGTCATTTAAAACATAATTTAAAAATTCAGATTTGTTTATTACTCTCCCTATAAAGTCACTGTTTTGTTTGGGGGCTTTTGTTTGTATTTAGGGGATTTTGCTCCTTTTGTTTTGGTTTGGTTGTTCAGACTGGGTCCTGCTGTGTAATGGGGATGGGGGGTGGGGTGGGGGTGGGTCCAGACTTCTCCCTCCACTTCCCTCAGACTCCTGATCGTCCTCCCTCTGCTTCCCTGATCCTGTTTTCATAGGCAAGTGATGCCACATCCCCCTTTGACTCTGACTTTGTACTTTTACTTTCTTTCTCCCTTCCCTCCTTTCCCTACTCCTTTGCCCGCCCCCCACCTGCCCTTTATTTCTGGCAGTGCCTCATGTGGCCCAGACTGGCTTTGAACTCATCATGTAGCCAAGGATGAACTTGAACTGCTGCTTCCCCTCCTGAGGGCTGGGGTTTTATCACTGCTGGGGCTTGAACCCAGGGATTTATATGTGTTTATGTTAGAAACAAAGAATAATTGTCTTGTACAAAGGAACATATGAACAAAAATAAAAGATGCTGGACAAGCAATTATTTGCAGAAAGTGTGGGACAGAAACCAGATCTGGCTAGCAAGCATGAGGTATGCTGGGGCAGGAAGTTCACTTGGATTTTATTTTAACTCAGGTGGCGACTGTCTTTTCCCCATTGGCTGGAGTCTGACTCAGTCTTTCGAAATTGGCTAGTTTTAAAAGGGTAAGGGGTCAGGAATCCGTGCTTCAGGTTACTGGAATGCAGCTTTTTTAGTAAACAAAAATTTTGTCATGTGGAGAGAAAAAAAGGTTTGCATGATTGGTGGGAAATTCATGGAATTAGGGCCTCAGTGGGTAAACAACTACCTTATAGAAAGCAAAAAACCCACCCCTCACCTCTCACACTAGTGGGCACTCTACCAATCAAGCTACAATCCAGCCCACCTGTTCTTCCTCGGCCTACACATGTTCCCTTCCTTCCCTTTTCCTACTTACTTTGAAGGAACCAGCCCCCCATTTCGGCAGCCATGACAGTGACACATGCTCGCTATGATCTTGCCTTGGTCACTAAGAGGTTAGGTGCCTGCCTCATGGCAAGGAACCAATCAGAAGTTATCTGGTGGCGCTATGTTTTATGGCTCTGGGTGTGCTTTATGGAAAAGTGCACAGCAATGACACGCAGAGCATAGCAACCACCCTGGGAGGGCCTATGGGCCATAACAACCAATTGGCCAATCAACACAGGACAAGCCCTCCAAGCCTGGAGGCACACCAATCCTGAGCCTGTGCGTACCCCGAGACACTTCCCTTACGATGCCCTACAAAATCTCTCTGCAGCCGGCTCGAGCTGTCTTTGCTAGCCATCCGCCATGGCGAGTGGGTGAAAGACCCGATAGCTCGTTAAAAAACAGTAAAGCCTCATGCAGTTTGCACCAATCTCTGGAATCTGCCTGGTAATAGGGGTGACCGAGGTCGTGGGCTGGGACCCCAGATACCTGAGTTTTTCCGGGGGTCTAACAACTTCCTTCCATCTCCCTACCTCCCTTCCTCTTCCTCCCTACTTCCTTCCTTCTTCCCCCTTCCTTTCACTTCCTCTCTTCTTCCTTCCTCAAACCCTCCCTCCTTTCATCCCCTTTCCTTCACTCAACCTTCCTTCCTTCCTTCTTACATTTAGTGTGTGTGTGTGTGTGTGTGTGTGTGTGTGTGTGTGTGTGTGTGTTGCAGGAGTTCATTTCTCCTTCCATCCTGTGGGTCCTGGGAATTCAACACAGGTCATCAAGTTTTTCACATAGATGTTTCTAATTTTTCATATTTATAATCATATAAAAATAGTTCATAGAGATTTATGATTCTTAAAGGGTTTTTAAGTATCTGGGAAGATTAATTTTTAAACATCTAGTCATTACTTTGAAAGGCTAAAATGAGTTAGATAATATCTCAGATTTACTTATGGCTGTTGAAAGTGAGCATCCTATTGTCAGAGATAGGTCCTTGTACTTGATTAAAGCAGAATGTTAAAAATAGAAAGTGCTGGTTTCAAAGCAAATAGATACAGTCCAAAGTGAGCCACCCACCTCTCCTGCACTGGAGATCCCAGACAGGAAGTGAGGGAACTGACTGAAGCCCAGTGTTAGAAGGAAAATGTTCTAGGAGCAGCTGTCTTCTGAGATCATCACCCAGCCCTTTATACAGAGAAGATGACTCAGGGGTGGACCACAGGAGTTGTGTGTCTGGGGACTGATCTAGGCTGTACAGATGAAAGAAAGCTGTGTTGTCCAGAACTCAGCCACACATGGCTGGCAAGCACTTGAAATGCCACTCTTCCATATTCTAATGCATAGTGTGTGTAGAGCACTCAAGTAAGTTTTACTTTGTATAAAAGGGTATAAAATGTCCTTGGAGTCTCCAATAACATACGAATAGGACTTGGGGTATATTTGGTTGTATAAAGAGTACTAGTTCTTGATTTTACCTCCTTTCCTTTGCCTTTTGAAATGAAACTCTGAGGAAAAAAGACTCCTTTAAAAAAAAAAAAAAAAAAAAAAACTACAGAGAGGAGCTCTAGGTGTATGTATGTAGCTCCTCCCCTCCTTCTGTTGTGACTTCTGGGGACAGCCATGGGCCTGTTAAACTTTTGAGTGTGGAATGAGATTTCCTTGCAGGGTTTCCCCTGCATCTTTTGAATTGTGAAGGCAAAGGATGAGTTTACTGAAGCCTGGGGAAGGGTGTCAAAACTTGTCCAGGATTTTCTCTTGAACTTGAGATTCTCAGTGTCAAAAGTGGCCAGTGGCTCATCCTTATCAGCAGCAGGGGTGCTTGAGGGGCTCCCAGTGATGGGGGAGATCTTGGAAGTACACATATTTGGCCCCCGAGAGGAAGACCAGTTTGGCTTGTTCAGTCCAAAGGGCACCAATACAACATCATGAGCTCAGCCAAACAGGAATTGACCCACTTCCCTCATCATACTGCTGAGTCAAGGAGAGAGAGGCCACCACAGTTCCTGCTCTGCCAGTTGTAGGTTATCTGTCTTAGCAAAGGAGGGGAGGCGCAACTGTGCTGCCCACCCCCTTACTACCCTCCTTACTCCCTCCTCCCTTATTCCCTCTTATACTACTTTCTCTTGTTCTTACTCTTTCTCTTCCTCCCTCCTCCTCTTCCTCTTCTTCTGTTTCATTTGTGTGGTTTTTTGAATCAGACTCTACACTGGTCCAGGCTGGCCTGGTTATATTCTTAGTATTGGTAGCTTAACTAAGATCTTGTTGATAAGGTAATAAAATGATATATCCATGGTATATTAAAGAGTATTTTTCTTCTCATGTTGATTTTAAAGTAAATTCCACTCCGGTTTCAGTAGTAATAAGCTCTTGAGTTGGAGATTAGCTGTGTGGTGGAACTCCATTCCCAGCACTACAAAAGGAGAATTAGCAAACATACACAAAAATCCATTTAAATGTGACATGATTTTGCAGAGGTTTCAGCCTTCCTGGAGTTGTTTCTAATTGAGGAGCCCTAGATCTGGAGAGTTCATCGTACAAGGTGATTTTGCTTTACTCAGCCTTACCAGTTTGAGTAGGCATCTCACAGGGTAAACCACTCACCCCTGGAGCTGCAGGGTGTTCCCACTGTGACATCCTCACAGAAGCAGGATAACAGATCTCAAAGAGAAAATGCCTTCTGAGTCAGGGTCTCTCAAAGAAGATAGGAAAGTGTCTACTGTGCTCTGCCTGTGTTGGCATGGACTTAGGGGAATTTCAGAGCTGGGGGTGGGAAGAGTTTACATCATGCTGACCAGGGAACTGTAAGCATCACAATGCTGAGTACACTGAAAGACAATGGTGAAAGGTGAAAATGTGCAGTTATTGCACCAGAGCACTTCCTCCCAGTCTTTGTTTTTTTGCTTTCACTTTGTGATCCTGAGTTTTCCCATCATCAGACAGGCTAATTTTATGATGAGGATGAACTTCCTCCTGCATCCTCTCCCGGATGCCCAGTTATCCCCAGGCCTTTCTCAGTTCCTGATGACCACTTCCTTTCCTGCTGTGTGCTCTGCCTTCTGGACAGCCAGCTTCACTGCTGTGGTGTTCTCCTCCTTTTCAGCTCTCTCCCTCTCTGTGTATCTTCTCATTCTTGTCTTTGAAGAGAACTGTGCTTTTGTTTCTGTTTCTGATTCATCAGCTCTATCTCCAACCTGTTTTGTGTTTTAATTTTTGTTCTGTTTTCTTTCTAATGTTAGACCCCTGGAAAACTCAGGCCTCCGGGGTCCCAGCCTAAGACTGGGGTCACCCCAATCACCAGGTGGATTCGAAAACTTGCTACAAACTGTATGAGGCTTTATTGTTGTTTAACGAGCTAACCCCATGTGAGCTCCTTCGCCCACCCGCCATGGTGGATGGCTAGCAAAGACAGCTCTAACCGGCTGCCAGCAATCTTGTAGGGCATCGTAAGGGGAGTGTCTAAAGGTACACACAGGCTCAGGATTGGGTGCCTACAGGCTTGGAGGGCTTGCCCTGTGTTGATTGGCCAATTGGTTGTTATGGCCCATAGGCCCTCCCAGGGTGGTTGCTATGCTCTGCGTGTCATTGTTGTGCACTTTTCCATAAAGCACACCCAGAGCCATAAGGCATAGCGCCACCAGATAACTTCTGATTGGTTCCTTGTCACGAGGCAGGCATTTGACTTCTAGTGACTAGGACAAGGTCATAGCGAGCACGTGTTACTGTCGTGGCTGCTGAAATGGGGAGCTGGTCCCTTCACTATCTGAGACTTGATTTCATTGACTGTTTTCCCTTATTATCTCTTCTGTTTGTTTCTCTTATGCATCATCTTTTTTCGAAGGAAGGCTTGGTTCTAAAGGTGTATCTGAAGGTGTCAGAGTCCCTAATGTTTTTTCTACCAGGCGTCTAGCATATACCCGTAGTCCTAGAGCAGCTGCGGAAATGGAGGCAGGAGGATCCCGAATTTGAAGGGAGCCTGGGTGACAGTGAGATTGTCTGATCCACTTGGAGGATGTGGGCTAAGCAGATACTAGGAAACATGCCCAGTTTAAGCTTGCTCAAGTATATCATGGAAGTGCAAGGTTGCCACAAATGTATACACTTATTCCTGCTAGTACTTTACAATTATGTGACACTAAGAAAAAGCTAAATTTAGCTAATGTTTTGCCAAATACATTCAACATAATGTACCTCACAAATAATAGCAATAACTGCAATAGTGTAGAACAGTGCTAACTGTGTACAAAGTGGAGAAAGCTGATTGCAAAACAATTTGTATACTCTGATCATTATGTAAAATACTGTATGATCAGGAGAGATGATGGATCAGTGGTTAAGAGCACTTGCTATTCTTGCAGAGGACCCAGGTTCGATTCCCAGCACCCTCATCTTGATGCTTACTACTGTCTTTTAAGTGCAGCTCCAGTTGTAGGGGTTTGACACCCATTTCTGGCCCTCTCAGACAAACACATGTATGTTCACATACAGAACACATGTATTACACACATGAATAATAAAGTATAATAAAAATATTCTAAAAATAAAAACCCAAAATATTAGTATCTACTTCTATACAGAAAAAAATCTGAATGGGTAATGAGTAACGCAAACAGTTGTCACACAATGGATTTCACATTCAACTTGTGTGTGTAGCTCTGAAGCTACTCATGGATGCAGGAGCAGAAGAAACTGAAAGCTCTCATCCCATTTCTCTGCACTTCTTTCTGGAGTGATGGTGGTGATCTTCAGCCCTCTCTAAGAGCAAAGGGTGCAAACTTTTCATCCTTCACTTTCAGGATTCAGTCACTTGGGAAGTTTACATGATTCAGTTAGAGATGAAGAGCCTCAGAATAGATGGGGTCCTGTTGAGGTCTTGTGATGGGTAGGCAGCCTTTATCTTGGGCTTTATGTATAGTGCAGAATACCCAGTGTTGAATACCTTTTAAAAAGACGAAATGTAAAAAGCAGCGGCTGAGCCGGGCGGTGGTGGCGCGAGCACACCTTTAATTCCAGCACTGGGGAGGCAGAGGAAGGCGGATCTATGTAAGTTCGAGACCAGCCTGGTCTACCAGAGCTAGTTCCAGGACAGCCTCCAAAGCCACAGAGAAACCTTGTCTGGAAAAACAAAACAAAAACAAAAACAAAACAAAAAAAAGCAGCGGCTGAATAATTCTAACTCTGAAGTAGACATTTAAAAATCCTTTCTGGGTAGTGGTGGAGTACACCTTTAATCCCAGCACTCAGGAGGAAGAGGCAGGAGGATCTCTGAGTTCAAGCCAGCCTGGTCTACAGAGTGAGTTCCAGGACAGCCAAGGCTGCACAGACGAACCCAAAAGAAAAAAATGTCTTTTTCTCTGTTTCTCAAGCCAGCACAAATGTGACCAAGAACTGTAGTTATTTTTTCCCAATTAGCTGTAGGGAATAAGTATTCCAAGTTCACAGGATGTTCAGATGTGTGATTATATCCAGATGAAATTAGGATCTTATTTAAAATACTGTTCAAGAGCTGGGTGGTGGTGGTGAATGTTTTAATCCCAGCACTCGGGAGGTAGAGGCAGGTGGAATTTCAAGTTCAAGGGTAGAGTTCCAGGACAGCCAAGGCTACACAGAGAAACCCTGTCTTGAAAAACAAAAACAACAACAAAAATATTGTTAAAGAATCTTTAGACTTCTTTAAAAACTATGCTTAATTTTTTTTTTTCTGTGTGTGTGTGTGGGGAGGAGGCACATTGATGTCAAAGGACAGTTTGCTTTGGGAGTTCTCTCATTCTACCCTTATGGTTCATCTGATTTAGGTTATCAAGCTTGACAGCAAGGCTGGCCCTATAGTATCTTCCTCCTCCTCCACCTCCTCCTCCTCCTCATCATCATCATGATTATCATTGTCTGATTCTCTTTGTGGACCCAAATGCTCAGTTAAATGCTGTCTGTCCCTCATTTCAGGTCAGCTTGTGGTGTGTACCTTATGCTCCTGTGTCATGAAAACAAAGCAGATCTGGCTCTTCTCGGCACACATGCTTCCTCTGCTGGCACGCCTCTGCCTCGTCCCTCTGGAGACCATCGTCATCATCAACAAATTTGCTATGATTTTTACAGGATTGGAAGTCCTGTATTTTCTAGGGTCGAATCTTTTAGTACCATATAACCTCGCCAAGTCTGCATACAGAGAGTTAGTTCAGGTAAGAATGCTGGGCACAAGCAGGTTGATAGGTTTCTGTGTGAAGACTGGTTCATTTTCCTTCCAGCTGTGGCCGATGTGAAATTTCCTCACAGCTTAGAAGAAGGCCCTCTTCTTGGCCCTGTAAGGAGCATCCAGTTTGCCCTAGGAAGTTCTGCTGTGGAGTGGGTCAGAAAAGGAGTGACTCTCTGGGTTCAGTGTTTGGATTCTCAACTCCGAGGCTGCTCTTGAACACATGCATGACCTTAGCAGGTTCACCTATCTCCACTTTGTGTAAAATGGAGCTGATAACATGATAACACTGTACTCACCTTGTAGGGTAGCCAGTGGTAAGATTCATTTGAGCTCTGAACCTTTTGGGTGATATACAGTAAGTCTTAGCTATTATACCAAAGATGAAAATAACAAAAAAAAAAAAAAAAAAAAAATCAAGTTCCTGACAGGCAACCTTGATTTTCTTTCTGACTCTACTCCTACTGTGTTTCTTCCCTTTGTTTACCTGACCTGTTTAAACTGGGAGCTCACCGGGTTGGTTGCAGTGTGATGAGTCTCATTTAGAAGTAGTGCCGGAGGCTGGCACTCAGGTCATGCTGTTGTAGTTGTCTTTCTCCTTTTCTTAGCCTTTCCCCTAGGACTGATGAATCCCAGATTAGACTTTGGGAAGAGAGGGCTTCTCTTTGATCCAATTGATTAGCTTTATTGTAAATAAACAGTGTTGGTTTGTTTTCTCTTTCACCTCTTGACTGTGGGTGGGACTTTAAAGTACAGGAAACCCTCAGATGGGCCAGATTAATGCCCTGGGGAGGTGCTGTCTTGTGGCTCTGCCAGCAGATCTTGCCAGCAGATCCCTAAACCCTGAGCCTGTGCTCTGCCAGCAGATCTTTGAGTACTATGTTCTAAGCCCTGGGCCTTAACTTGATTCTACCTGCTTTCCTGAAACATAGTGATTAACCTGGGTGGTGTCCCAGAACTAGAACTTTCAAAGAGAGATTTGCATACACTCAGTGTAGAGCTGCCTCCTTGGGGAAGCTGTATTTCTGTTTATAATGAGAAAGGCAAGTTCAACTCAAGACCTGCATTTTGTCTTTGGACCATTGTGATGTGGAGCAATTCTAATTTATAATAGACGGTGGCCATTTTGTAAACATTTATGTACATTAAATATTTAATGGCCATAGGACAGTGTCTTTTTCTCAAAGTCATGATCACCCTCTTAGTTGCTTTGTGGTTTACAAGTCACTAGGGTGAGATGGATGAGCATAAATTACAGGTTATAAAATTTATGACTTGAGAGTTGCTTAAGCAAGAAATAGAAAATGTCCAAGTGATCTGTTCTTGAGTGGAAAAGGGGCAGCCTACTGTCTGCTTTTTTGAAATAACTAGTTTGCCTCTAATAGTAATTGTTACAGCTTGTTAAACAGGTTACTTAACCCTTCCTTCCTTCCTTCCTTCCTTTCTTTTTTTTGGGTTTTTGAGACAGGGTTTCTCTGTGTCACCCTGGCTGACTTGGAACTCACGTAGTCTGAAGACCATGCTGGCCTTGAACTCACAGAGATGTACTTACCTCTGCCTCCTGAGTTTAAAGGATTAAAGGCGTGAATTGCCATCTTCCAGCTTACTTAAATATTTTCTAAATGGGAAAAATAGAAATTAATGTTGACTAGATTAACATTTGCTTTTACTGATGAGAAATTCAAATTTAGAAAAATCACAAATGTGAGGCTGGAGCTCTGGTTAACAGAGCTTACTGCTCTTGGAAGAGACCTGCATTGGGATCCAGCACCCACATGGTGGCTCCAGGGAATCTGATGCCCTCTTGTAGCCTTTGTGGGCCCCTGCATGTACATGGTACACATATGCTCATGCAAGCTCACACATATCCACATAAATTTTTGGAAAAAAAAGAATAAACACGGGCTGGGGAGATGGCTCAGTGGTTAAGAGCACTGACTGTTCTTCCAGAGGTCCTGAGTTCAATTCTCAGCAACCACATTGTGGCTCACAATCACCTTGGATGAGATCTGGTGCCCTCTGCTGGCATTCAGGCAGAAGACTGTATACATAAAAAAAAAAAAAAAAAAAAAGAATAAACACAAGTGAGTGTATTTTAACATCATACCTCAAGCTCTGTATTTTATTGAAACACCCCATCTTCACATGGAGAGATTCCTTTGGCTGCTGGGTTAAGGATTTGTAGGCCACTTATCAGAATGCTGCTGGCTCATCTGGGTCTGGTGCCTGACTTAGGAGCTCTAGACGTTGGGTGACGTGTCATCTCAGATTTAATAATCAATGATTTATTCAGTAATTTATAATTCATGTTAGTTAATGAGGTTTATGAGAGATGTTTAGAAACCGAAAAACTGTTGAGTTCTGAGGTTAGTAGCTTTTAAAGGTATATCCTTTTCCTGGCACTAATTTGGCACACTAAATAATAGGAGAATGGTACTTAATGAACACATAGGAGCAAAAGGAGTTGGTTTATCTGTGGGAAAGACATGCTAATAAGTTCTCTTTGCTCCTCAGTGATGGGGACAATGGGAATGGAGTACTCTTGTCACCAGAGTGACAATCATGAGTAAACCCTGAGCAATTCCTTTTTTAAAATTTGTATTTCTAGATGGTGGTGGCACATGACTTTAAACCCAGCCCTCGGAAGTCAGGGGCAGGTGGATCTCTGTGAGTTTGAGGCCGGTATGACCTACAGATCGAGTTTCAGGACAACCACGCCACACACAGAAATCCTGTCTTAAAAAAACAATATATTATTTTATGAGTATGAGTGTTTGCCTATATGTCTATTGTGCGCCACCTGTCCATGCAGTGCCCTTGAGACGGAAGAGGTCATCAGATGAACTGGAGTTACAGAGAGTTGTGGGCTACCATGTGGTTCTGGGACTTGAACCTAGGTCTTCTGGAGGAGCAGCCAGAGCTTTTAGACTCGGAGTCATCTCTCCAGTGCCCCCTCCCACCCCCCCAATTCCTTAATCAGTATGGTTTTCATGTTCCTTCTGATGATCTTGATTAGACATGAATGTCAAACAGGTGTCCTCAAAACGACTATTAAAGTGCTTTGAATCTGACCTTCTCTCTGAAGTACTGGGGCAGTGTGTCATTGCCAACCCCGGCACACATGTGATGTGTGAATAGGAATGTGAAGTTCAGTGCCCGAGGAGCCGTACTGCTTACTATGTATCTCTATTCGCCTGTTTCAGTGAGAACAACCCTGTGGGAGAAAGTTAATTTCTAAGTACTTGAGGTCTAAAGCAGCTTTGTCTCTCCCCTCTTCAGGTAGTGGAGGTGTACGGCCTCCTGGCCTTGGGAATGTCACTGTGGAACCAGCTGGTCGTTCCCGTGCTTTTCATGGTCTTCTGGCTTGTTTTATTTGCTCTTCAGATCTACTCCTACTTCAGCACCCGCGATCAGCCCGCCTCCCGAGAGAGGCTTCTCTTCCTTTTCCTGACAAGGTAATTAATTCTCTCTCTCTCTCTCTCTCTCTCTCTCTCTCTCTCTCTCTCTCTTACACACACACACACACACACACACCCACACACACACACACCCACCCACACACACACACACACACACACACACACCACCACCACCCCCACCCCCCAAAGAGAACTTGGATCTGGAAGTCAGGTGTTCCCGGTTACTCTTAGCTGTATCATAGGACTGTCTTTAATAGGCTTTCAGCTGTAGAGGCCCCAGTCCAGCAGTGAAGGGAACTGAAGGAGCAGTGAATGTGAACTGAAGCATGATATGATGGTGTGTTTGGCCACCATGGGGACTGGCATACAGCAAATGATTTGTGGATATGTTACTAAAATGATGGTCATGTTGAGTCTTTAATACCAGCCACACGCTAAACACCTTCCCTCCCATTCAGTCTTCCCAGCAACCTTGAGAGACAGGGACCTTTATCACAATTTCCTGTTTATAGTGGGCAGACTCCAGGGAGAGCATCTCCCTGGTGACATTGTGGCAAGAGGCACAGCTGCCACTCAAGCCAGGTCTCAGTTCAGCACCTGAGGCTGTTCTGTGTACCATATCTTCATATTCTTCATGTTTTGCTTCAGTGCTGAAAGAAATAATTGGTAAAATGCATATATCTTAGCACTTGTCTGTCTGTGTAGGTGTGGATGTGTGTGCACATGTGTGTTGGTGTATGTGCAGGTGCAGAGGAGGGTGCTGGGTGTCTGGCCTCATTATTCTCTGTCTTACTACCTTGAGACAGGGTCTCTTGCAGAACCTAGAGCTAGGCTAGTAGCTAGCACAGCTAGTGGTCATCCTCCTGTCTACGCCTGCCCACTCTCCTCAGTGCTGGAGTTCCAGGTGCACACGGCTTTGTAGGTGGGTGCTGGGATCCGAACTAGGGTCCTCATGTGTGTGCAGCAAACCCTCTTATTACCCCCTGAGCTGTCTCTCTGGCCCTATGTTAGGGTTTCTGTTTTGTTTTAGTTCCTGTGTGTCATTTGAGTTCTTTTCTACTGTAGCTTCTATTGTGAGCTTATGTTGGGTCCACATTTGTCACATCCACTGAGATTGTATTTGAAATGTTCAGTTCTCTCTATACATACAGGTTGCAGGTTCACTCTCTTATTTATTTGTTTATTTGCTTGTGTGTGTGTGTGTGTGTGTGTGTGTGTGTGTGTGTGTGTGTGTGGTGTGGTGTGTTCACATGTATGCTTGGATGTACATTGTAAAAAAACGAGGTATTTTAATTATAGGTAGCTTCTGTAAACATGTACTGTTATCAACAAAACCAGATACTTTTTAATGACCTGTTCAATATTAAATTTGCTTAATGTTTTATGCTAACCAAATTTTTAATTTTTAAAATTGTGGCAATCTTTAAATGAACTTGAACTCTATTCCTGGGTATGGTTGTGAAGTAGTTGCTTAAAGTTAAATTATTTTGTAGACCCAAATAAAATTAAAATTTGAGGCAGTACTGGTATGGTTAATACTGCTCTACTTGAGGGATTCCTGGGTAATGAGGAGGTCCTTGGTAATGCAGGGAGTTCTGACAAGTACCTATGTGAGTGGTACAGTCTGAGCTATTGAATAGACAATAGTTGCTATAACAACATGAATGTAGCACAGGTTACTTTTGAATATTTCTGTCAAGTGAATTACATGTTCTAGGGGTGTGAGGAGGGTTTAAACTCTGATATTTTCTGCATTTGACAGTGATAGATAAGAAAACGTAAAAGACCTTGTTGATATGTATTACAGTGTGCTGGATATTTGCTGCAGAGGTAGAAGATGGCTTAAATTACTATAGTAGCCAAGTGTGGTGTCACATGCCTTTCATCTCAGCACACATAGGCAGAGGCAGGTGGATCTCTGTGAGTTTGAGGCCAGCTTAGTCTTGAGGTAGCCACGGCTGCATAGTGCGATCCTGTCCCAGTAAATAAATAAAAGTAAAATGAAAACTAACTTCTTTATGGGATGATGAGTGGGTGACACCACCTCAGATTCCGGTCCTGGCTGATTGCTGATGATCTGAACAAACTCTGGCAACTCAAAGGCTTAAGATGAACTTACACAAATAGAGAACTCAGCCTGCCCACCTTTTGTTTTCCAGCATCGCCGAGTGCTGCAGCACTCCCTACTCCCTTCTGGGCTTGGTCTTCACTGTGTCCTTTGTCGCCTTGGGTGTTCTGACACTCTGCAAGTTCTACCTGCAGGGATATCGAGCCTTCATGAACGATCCTGCCATGAATAGGTAAACTATTTACATGTGATCTGAATTGAAGGTGTGGTAATAGTCGTGAATGTTTTTGATGAGGTTTAGAGAAAATGGAGTTTTTAGGATTGAAGCACTATAAAAAAACAGTAACAAAATTCCAGTGTAAAATGCATTTAATTATATATATATATTGGATACTTCACTTTTCTAGAGTTTGAGAATTCAGAAAGCTTATTTTTTTCCCATTTGATTGAAGCATGTGTCCTGTTAAAATCTGACTCCCATGGTACTTTATTCCAAAGTTTTTCTGTTTTTGTTTTGGGGTGTGTGTGCATGCATGTTTTAGCAAAACTCCCCTGACTGTCAAAGGATGACTTGATGAGAATGCAGAGTAATTAACTTTCTGCCTAGCTAAAAATCCCTAATACAATTATCATAATTTTGCTCCTAAAAGTTTTAGTCTGTAATTAAAAGTGTGTGTATGTGTCTGTTGCCTGCATACATGTCTGTACCATGTACGTGTCTGATGTCTAAAAAGGGCAGAAGAGGGCATCTGATTCCCTAGGGCTGGAATAATAGACAGATGTGAGCTGCCTTGCTGGGAGTTGAACCCAGGTCCTCTGGAAGAGCAAGCAACCAGTGTTCCTAACCATTGAGCCATCTCTCCAGCCCATCTTTAAATGTCTTCACAAAGGTATAGCTAAGGTCAAATCACCATTCCTAGTACAAGAGCCTTTGATATCATATCCAGTTATTCAAATTTTTCTACTGGATTTTTTTTTTAAGATTTTATTTATTTGTTTGTTTATTATGTATGCAGTATTCTGCCTGCACACCAGAAGAGGGCATCACAGCCACCATGTAGTTGCTGGGGAATTGAACTCAGGACCTCTGCAAGAGCAGTTAGTGCTCTTAACCTCTGAGCCTCTCTCCAGCCCCCTGGATTTTTTTTAATACTTTGCTCACTTAAGATCCTAATAAGACCCATGTTGTACCTGACTGATCCATTTTTTGAGCCTCCTTAGTCCTGGGGTCCAGCCTGTATTAGTCCCATGCTACAGAGGCCATCTATTCCAGACTGATATCTTTGGGGCTGTGATCGGAACCAGCCAAACAGCCCCGGATCCGTCCCTGAGTGGGGGAGTGTAGATCTGGAGAAGCCTAGCTACCCAACGGCATTAAGGATGAGACAAAGACATCTTGTCATCTCAGGAGGGCTCTCAATCCATACTGGAGACCAGTGTGGTTTATTCAAGCGTGCTCTTAAATAGCTTTCTAAAAGTGGATGTACTGGCTGAAGACATCTATTATCATGTATAAAGCTGATATCAAGTATTTCCTTTAATCTAGAGATAGTCCCAGAATGCACATACACAAACCCTCAGACATTCTATAACGGCCTCACTAGTCCCCATACACATCCCACCAGCCCTCATGATGGGTGTGGGTATACCCTGGGGCCTAGGTCTATTTTTACACAAACTCGAAGCCATTCTCAACTGTGGCCAAGCCATCCAGTGGTATCTAAAACACAATGGGAAATTCAAGCTCCTAGAATCAAGCTGAGGCCTGTGTCTGAAATATCATATTCAATATTTGGGCCCCGACACCTTAGTATTTAGATTCCTTTGTTCTTATTTTCCTGCTGTGTTTTATTGGTTGAATATACCAGGACATTGACCCCACAGATCTTGAGGGTCCTGGTTTTACTGGGTGCTTCTGTGGTGTTGGAGAGCATATTCCATTATTGACTGTTTTCTTTCTTTATCAGAGGTTTTCATTTTTGTGTAGACCATCTGTAAAATCAGTTATTACCATTAGGATTGTTGAGTTGGCAGATCTGTAAATTTTTTTGTTGTTGTTGTATTTACATTGATGTTTTGCCTGCATGTATGTTAGGGTGTCAGATCCTCAAGAACAGGGGTTATAGACAGCTGTGAGCTGCCATGTGGGTCATGGGAATTGAACCTGGATCCTCTGGAAGAGAAGCCAGTGCTCTTAGCCACTGGGCCATTTCTCCAGCCCCCAGATTTGTAAATTATATTTCAATATTCATTGATTTATTAGCAGATTTTCTCCATTAAGATTTTACCATATAATGTCAAAATTGGTGTGCTTGCCTTTCCACACATTCCACTGTACTGTGCAGTGGGATCTCACTTTAAAGTATTTTCTGACATAGTTTTTGTTTGTTTGTTTTTGTTTTTGTTTTTCGAGACAGGGTTTCTCTGTAGCTTTGGAGGCTGTTCTGGAACTAGCTCTTGTAGACCAGGCTGGTCTCGAACTCACAGAGATCCGCCTGCCTCTGCCTCCCGAGTGCTGGGATTAAAGGCGTGCGCCACCACCGCCCGGCCTGACATAGTTTTTAAAATGATGTCTATCATTTCTCGTAAGAGTTGTTTTGTTTTCATGAACCATAATAATAGAATATTATGAGACTTTGGATATATATATATATATATATATATATATATATATATATATTTCCATATGAAAATTAATTGCAAAAAGATTTGTCTCTGTGTTGCCTACTGCTTCCTGTCTTTATTTAAAGATATATTTTCTTCAAGAAGCAAATGTTATTTTTTTAAATAAATACTTTTACATTTAGCACACACACCTATGTGTGTGTGTGTGTGTGTGTGTGTATCTGTGTGTGTGTGTGTATCAATATATAACCGATGTGTAAATCTGCATACTCCATTGGCTGTTTGGGTAATAGAAGCTCTCTCTCTCTCAGTGGCAGTCTGCTTAGGAATTGTTTATTTACTTTAGAAGTCTCTTCTTTCATTGGATGGTAAGCTTACAGCATGCTTTTGAACATGTAGGGATGTATGTACATCAGTGTGCCCTGCCACATTGAAGCAATGGGACATGCAGTCACTTTGCATATGGATAGGATTTTAACCTGAAACATCAGAACAGATTTAAAAGTATGGAATCATCAGCCAAAGCCTTTGGAGTGTCTTCTTGGAATTAGATGGTGGTTGGAATATTAATTGACTTTCTGCACATGTCTGCCTACCAGGGGGATGACAGAAGGAGTCACTCTGCTGATCCTGGCAGTGCAAACCGGCCTCATAGAGCTTCAGGTGGTTCACCGAGCATTTCTGCTCAGCATCATCCTCTTCATCGTTGTGGCCTCTATCCTGCAGTCCATGTTAGAGATTGCGGATCCCATTGTTTTGGCACTGGGAGCATCCAGAGACAAGTAAGGAACACCCTCATCCTCTTTGATTCTGTCTTCCCACATGCTGCCTGTAGATTGATGGAGTGAGTGTTTAGAGGGGGGAAATGGATAGAAACTTGCTGTTCACTTGAGGACTTACTTCCTGATAGGAAGGTTTGACTCTGTGTCTTTGTATGTTGTTCATGTGTTGTATTTGCCTGTGTGTGCACACCTGTACATGTTGAGGCAGAGATGGATGCTGGGTGTCTTCCTAGGTCCTTATCCACCTAACTGACAGAATGACAGTTTGGTGGGTTGTAGTAGCCATCTGCAGTAGCCCCACTTTGTGGTGCCATCTGTAGGAACCCGACTTCATGCCTGAGTGGGGGAGTGTGGATTGAGAAGCAGCAGGTAAAGGTGCTAAGGAAAAGACAGAGGCACAGACTAGAGTCAGGAAGGCAATCCAGTGAATACTGAAATACCTCAACCAAAAAGGGGAACATGGCAAAGGACTTCTTTATCAAGATACAAGGAAGAAACAGACTTTCTTCCTTAATTCTCCAAACATTTGATAACCACACCTTAGACTAATTTTCTCATTATCTGGTCTTGAGGGTTAAGAGGAATAACCACATCTAAGAGCAAGTCTCTTGTTATTTAGATAAGACATCCACAACCAAGACCAAACATCCTACAGTAGATACACCTTAGACCTTAGACCTTATGACTTTAACCTTGGAAGAGTAAGGATAGTTTTGAACTCTCTGACTGACCTTAAGCCAAGATGAAGCAAAGCCATCTTTCTGGGCCCCAACCATGGGTGAAGTTAGTTTAGTCAGCCAGCTTGCCTTGAGGAACCTGGTCTCTATCTCCTGAGCACTGTGAGTATAGGCAGCGGCCTCTCTGAGGAATCATTACTTTATTCCTCTAACTTGCACAGCCAATATTTATCCACCACTCCATCTCCTCAGCCTGTGTGTAAGAGTGCCCAGTAAACATGAGATAATGTGTGATTTTATCCTATGTAATGCTAGTTAGAGGAGACAAATTATTAGGGGAAAATGCAAGTGAAGAAGAAAGGATAAGGTTTATAAGCACAGGTACCTACAGAATTGCAGTTTTCTTTGATGGTCTTTTAAGAAGTTGCAACATATGGAGAGGTGGTCTAATGGAGATTTTTTGATGTCATATGGGACCAAATAAGATGAGTAGCTGTATCTCTACATTTGGTCTTAAGAAAAATTTGAAATTATATTTGTTTTTATTATTTTTTAAAAAATATTGTTTATTCTTGTATAGAGTATTGCAGTTATGCATTCACTTGTGTAGAGGCCAGAGGTTGATGTCAGATGAGAGTCTGTTCTCCCATGCATACATGCCTGTGTGTGTCTGTCTCTGTAGGCACATGTGTACTTGTGCATGTGTCTGTGTGTCCATGTGTGCTTGTGTGTCAGTGTGTATGTTTGTCTGAGTGAGTGAGGCAGGGGGCAGAGGTTGATGTTGGATCTGGCTCTTACTGAACCTGGAACTCACTGATGAGCTAGACTGCCTGTATGTCCAGCACTTAGGACCCTCTTGTCTCCACTTCTGCTGCTGAAATTATAGACATGTGGCCCCAGCACACTTTTCCATAGGTGTTACCCAAGTACTCTTAACAACTGAACTGATGAAGCTGTGGCTGCAGCCATAGAAAAATTTTAAAGACTTAAACCCCAAACTATTCTTTCTTCAAAAATACTATTTTGCATACTGGGAGTATTGGCCTAGTGGTAGAGGACTTGCTTAGAATGTTTGGAACCTTTATTCGATATCTGACACCACAAAACAAGCACACAAAACTAATTATACTAATTATACTATTATGGTTTGTAGTTCATGCAAAGTTCATAAAAAGCTGGTTAAGATTCAGTGTCACTATTTTTTCCACTCATATTCCATCTACATTATGATGATTGGTTCTAATGATTGGTTCAAATGATGGAACTCCATTTGAATCTATTGCTTGGAAGAAGCAGTCTCTTGGGAGGTAGCATTGTGAGATCAGATTTATAAAATAATTCAAAGTAGCATTTTAATTACAGTTTGTCAGCTTTACTCAAGTGTCCCCATCATCTGCGTGGGCCAATAATTGGTAAAATTCTCTTAAAAGGAGTTGTAGCTGAGAAAGTCAGCTTGCGGGTACTCCCGTTCTTAGCTGTGTCTCAGTTAATCTTAGTGATTGTCATTAATTACAGCTACTGGAGATTTGATCTTGAAATTCAAGGTGTCTCCATAAAGCATGTCAGGTATTTAAGGGTGGGCTCAGTTAAAATAAAATTTTTTTGCATAGAGCTAAAAATTGGGCTGCTTTGATCTAGCTACAGTCAATATTTTGTTGTTTCTGACTGTCTTTTTAAGATTACATTCATTTTTCATATTAATGGAAATGCTAGAATATTATGGAAAGCTTGTAAAAGACAAAAAAAAAATCCCCTAATTGCACTACAACAAGAACTGACTAGTGGGTGTGGTTCTGCATCCCTTCAAGATGCTAAACCAGCCTTGGCCTTGTTTCTTCCTGTACCAGAACTAAATGCAAAGGAAACTTAGGGAAGAAGACTTGCCTGATGGTCTGGGCCTCCCCCTAACCCAGTGGTCCACTCCCAGTGGTCCACAGTAGTAAGAGGACTCCAGCAGTTACAGTGAATGGGAAAAGTCCTGAAAAAATTGTAACTGCAGAACTAAGGAGCGGCCATCGTACTCTCACCACTATGGTGAGGAAGCAGTTGATGGATGCATTGACTATAAGAGAATCTTGTGTCTTGTCCAGGAGTTTGTGGAAACACTTCCGTGCTGTGAGCCTCTGCTTGTTCCTCCTTGTGTTCCCCGCATATATGGCCTACATGATTTGCCAGTTCTTCCACATGGACTTTTGGCTTCTCATCATCATCTCCAGTAGCATCCTGACCTCTCTCCAGGTGAGCCTCAGACGGGTGCACCACCTGGTCTTATAGTTCTTCCTAGCCAAGGATGAATGAGGGGGTTCAGGTAGCCGTCACTTTACACCTTTGTGAGCCCATCTGCTTGTTGAAATGCTAGATAGACACACCTGAATACTGCTGGGGGGTTTTGAGAGGGAGGCAAAAATTTCTTTATGATGACAAGCATGAAGTTTCCATGTCATGAAGACACTTGTTTTAGTACATGTTACCTAAACCGTGAGGTTTCCTATTTGTGGTAATGATACAAACATTTTGCGTTGCTCTTTTTCATGGTGAAGATAAAATTATCTTTGGAATTAGCCATCATCTGAATCATCATAATCGTGAGCCAGCCGAGCCCTGGCCTTCTCTGTCAAGGCTGGGCAGGGTGTTGACTTTGGCCACATTGGTGTCATGGAGCTTTTACATAGCTAGTTTGCTCTGGTGCTTGCTGACCTTGACAGCCACAGTGAACACAAGTGCATCATGCCTTGCCTTCCATCTTCATGGCTGACTCAGTGGTCAGGGGGCCTCGATGGTGGCATAGTCTTCAAGCTTATTTCTCCTGGGCAAGCTTTTTTGTGAAGGTATCAGGGCTGCCTTCCACCACTGTCTACTTTGTTGGCTTTCAGGGTCTTCCTTTTGGCTTTGGGGGAGGCTGGAGGCCTCCTTCTTTATTTTGGTGCCATCTTGACAAAAGTGCATTTTTAAAAATCAGTGTAATTAAGCCTTTCAATTTATCTTTTCAAAATGGTGTGACATGGAGTTGTCTTACAAATCTTATATTGATTAAGAAACCGTAACACTAAAATATGCTGGAGCTTGTTTAGGATGGGATTTTCAAAGTAAATGTCTACTCAAAAGTACTCTTATAATATATATCTATACAACTCGAGTATTCACACATGTGATACATATTATAAATATTCATAGCTATGTGCCACAGAGAGATGTGTATTTCATCATGTGAACAGCATTGTCCAGACATGGCAAGCTCATTGTGACATATGGAGGACTCTGCCTAGTCAGTAAGAAGGAAAGGGAAACCAGGTCCGAGAAAGGACGTTTTCAGTGCTGTTCCTTGTAGAAGGGTTTTGAGAGATGAGGAGCTTAGGGATGAGGAAGGTCAGGGGAGAATTGATGGGATTGGATGAGCCCGAGGAGACTGGCTACGCCTTGAATGATTTTTAAGAACGCCACTTGACTGTGTAGCGTCTGCCACCTCAGTACCTGGTTACTATTACCCACATGCACCACCTTTGTCTCTTTGGACTGTGTTTTTATATTTTAGTCTTCCCTGGGTACACCAAAAGAACCAAGAGTGTGTTATTACTTTAGACTTAGGGAGATTGTTTTCTTATGATCACATTCTAACAATATACATACATTTTTTTCTCCAGGTTCTGGGAACACTTTTTATTTATGTCTTATTTATGGTTGAGGAATTCCGAAAAGAGCCCGTGGAAAACATGGACGATGTCATCTACTATGTGAATGGCACTTACCGCCTGCTGGAGTTTCTTGTGGCCCTTTGTGTGGTGGCCTACGGCGTCTCAGAGACCATCTTCGGAGAGTGGACCGTGATGGGCTCCATGATCATTTTCATCCATTCCTATTACAACGTGTGGCTCCGTGCCCAGCTGGGCTGGAAGAGCTTCCTACTCCGCAGGGATGCTGTGAATAAGATTAAGTCTCTCCCCGTCGCCACGAAAGAGCAGCTGGAGAAGCACAATGATATCTGTGCCATCTGTTACCAGGTGACCTGCTCAGTGGCAGTCTGCGTGGGTGGGTCAGGTGGGGTAGCCCCTGAGGACTACAGCATGAACTAGTTTCGACGTAAATGTCCAGGCACAATTAACTTCTGGATTTGGAAAAAAAAATAAGGGGGCTCATAGATGAGATTATTAAAGATCTGATAAAAATATATCCATTTTACTTCTAAGATCAGTTTTAATGTAGTCTCTCGAGTTCTAATTATTGTTGTTTTCAACATTATTGCTCACCCATAAATAAAGGAAAAACAGGTTAAGTGCATTTTATATTTCCTACTGAATACACACAGAGACACAGTGTTCACACATGTGTATGACTAAATATATCCTAGCAACCAGGAGTCAGCAACTTCTGAAAAGTGGTGTGCCAAGATTCTGACTTTTCCTAGTATCTTCTGGGTGGGGAGGAAATGTCTGGGCTTAAAGCTGGTGAAGAGTAAATGCTGTTCTCTTTGAGAGAATTCCAGTCCTGTGGGGCTTGGGACATTGGTAGAGGTAGAGTCTACCTGCTGTCCATAGCACCTGCCTCACGTCGAGATAATGGTTGCCCTCTAGTACAAATGAAAGATAATTTTAAGTCATCTTAGATATTTACAAAGACTAGAGAGTTTGGGCCCCAGTCACCTGTGGGAAGACTGAGTAGCAGCATTTAGTATTAAACTGCAACACTGGAGGTGTGGACAAAATTACCTGGCAACAGTTGCAACCAGGCTCCATGTAAAATCACTGGGAGTGTAGATTGGTGGCAGACAGTTATAGATAGTGGCAGTGTGTGTACAGGGCTGCCTTGTAGTTCAGATGCTGTGGGTAGGTGTTTGTGTGTGTGTGTGCATAAAACCACCAATGATATGAGTTCTTCTCATAGTAACATAAAAGCTTCCATTTTTTCAAAGTGTGCTGAGAACATCTTTCTGTATACTAGCCAACATTTGAGTGCTCTGAGAAGGAGCATGGTCCTGAGCCTAGTCATGGTCTACAATTCTTTGTTTTCTGAAGTGGACTCCAAGTCTAAAGCACAGGAAAACCAAGTTTGGCACAGTCAGCCTCTGCAGCCAGTGTCTAAATCTCTTGTGTTGGGGTCCAAGGGTCCTCTTTTTGTATCACCTGTTGTCACATCACTTTTTTTGAGGTGCTGGAACTACCTGCTGCTCACACATGGAACATGAGAGTGGAGTTGCTTAGCTTCCCGGCTGGCTGCTTTTGTGTGGATGGATGGCTCCCTGCTTCAAAGTTGACTCCCGGGTGTTACCAGTTCTTGGCAAGGAATTTGGGGGATGGTCACACTTCTTTCTTTGTGGATATTAAACAGTAGTTGAAAAAAAAAATCCTCAGATTTTAAATTCCTATCTTAGGCCCTCTCTCCCCAAGGAATATTAATACCAAAAGAGGGTGTCATCATTTATTCCTATGATTGTCAAACTTGAGCACCTAAAAGTCACATGAGGGACTTGTTCTAAGTATAGATTTATGAGGTCCTGGTTCAGATTTTCTACTGGTACAGCCCAGGAATAGGGTGAAACTCTTGGAGTGCTGGTTTACACAGAGCAATTTTAACATGTCTGCACATCGGCCTGATACAATTGCCACTTCCTTGCCAACACTCTGGTGTTCCATGGCTGAATTTTGTCTCCTTGCCTATAGTTTCATCATGGAATAGTCTCTAGCTGCATTGACGCATAATTGTGGAAAAAGTCTGTCTGTGTTAGATTTTTCTGAGATTATAGTTAGTCTTGTCTTATACCAATGGTTCACATCTTTGTACTGTATAGTGCAACCTTTGTGTTTCTTGTTTAGAAGACAGCCTCTTCCTCACTTTGGATTTTACTCCCTGTTCTTTTAGTATCCAGAGTGGCTCTTACATGACTGTATAAGGGCAACAGCTTTATTAGATGACTCTAAGATCTGGACTGCAGGTTTTCTGTTTTCACTACGAAGAGATGTTGGAGTCAGAAATCTTAGGGGGTGGCATCCAAAAAGTTAAATGGTTGCTGTTTCTGAGATACCTCTTTCAACCTCTCTTTTTTTAGGACATGAAATCTGCTGTGATCACGCCTTGCAGTCATTTCTTCCATGCAGGATGTCTTAAGAAATGGCTGTATGTCCAGGATACCTGCCCTCTGTGTCACTGCCACCTCAAAAACTCCTCCCAGCTTCCGGGACTGGGAACGGAACCGGCTCCACAGCCTCCTGCTGGGGCTGAGCAGAACATTGTACTTCAGGAAGGTCCCGAACCCCCTGACCATGAGCATCCGCCAGGGACCGGAACACAGGAGGGTTCTCGGGACAGTAGTGAACACATCCGCAGAAGCTCGGCTAGCCAGGAAGGGGCTGCTGACCCCAGAGAGGATCTTCAGAGTGCAAAAGGTGAAACCTGTCCTGTTGAGTCTGCCTAGAGGAGAAGCAGGCTTGCAGCCCTGCTGCGGAGAAGGCCGCCCAAGGTCGAGATCACGCTCAAATCTGAGGAGTGAATGTAGGAGAGGATTAGGCAGGTCCCTGACATTCCAAGGATCTATTCCAGGGGTACTCAGTGGACACCACCTGCTTTCCACCCCACTTCGTGTTGTAGGAGAAATTTTGCAATGTACACTAATCAACATGTATTTATATGCTGATGTTTTGTAGAGGTTTGCCAAGAAAATTCAACCTCAGCAACTTCAGAAGTAGCCCCTGATTTGTGAGGGGTAATGAAATCAGGTTTGAGTGTTTGAAAGGGGTCCAGAGAGAGGACAAAGATCTGGAAGTCATCATGAAGGTGCAGGCAGAGGTGGAACTGGCTTTTCCTTTCCCATGGGACAGGATTACTCTGATTATAAAGTATGGGTAATGACCAGCCCTTTCCTCCGCTCCCCTTTCCCTCAGTCGATTGGAACCACCAAGTGATTCTGGCATTTTCTACACCACCACAATGAAATCAAAGATGTAGACACATTGACTGTATTCTAAGATGCAGGCACACGTCCGTCACCATGTGCTTCAGAGAAGGGATGGGCGGGCACTGGGCCTATGGGGGCATTCACGTCACCTGAGACTCTTGATCTTGATGCTGGAGTCTTCGTATTTTGATGTATATGAAACTTTTGTTAATATATCGTATACTTTGTTGGCTGTGTGAAGTAAACTAAAACTCTCATGAACACTTTGGAGTCCACTTTTAAAAAGGAGGCCAAAGTGGGAGGGGCTTTAGAGTACTGATGAAGGCCCTGGGTGTACTCCTGAATCCTGTGTAATGTTTAATTCTCAAAGCTGAATCAAAAGCAGTGTTAAATCCTGGCAACATTTGCACTTTGGGAATGAGTACTTAATGTATGACCCCACCCTGCAATTGCCACTTTTAAAGCTGTTAATAGACTTTGCACCCTTTCTTTGACAAGGATGTGTCATATTTAAATTTTTACATTCATCATGGCTACAGGTAGAACTGGGGAGGGAGGGATGTAATTTTTTTATGGGATTTTGATATGAAAAGAAACTAGTCATTTATTTATACAATAAGCTTGGCTCAAAAAGGTGTATTTCAGACTTGGTATTCTAACGTGGGATGTGGTTTTCTTTTGTTTTTTTCTTTTTTTTTAGTAGCAGATTTGGATGTAGACTGACAGACATAACTGAATGTCTTAATAAATTTAAATTTGAAGATAACTGTTGTGTTCTTGTGACATGTTTGCGTTAGCAAGCGGCTTTCTGTTGAGATTCCCTTCCATGGAGTTTCTCTCCTGAACCCACTGGATTCATGTGCTTCCTCACCACAAATGCTCTGCAGATGGCAAAATTCTTTGAGAAGGCCCAGTTGGTTGGTTGGTTGATTTCAGACAGCTTTTTGCTGTGTATGCTCGGCTGGCGTGGAACTCAGAAAGATCCACTTGCCTCTGCCTCCCGAGTGCTGGGGTTAAAGGTGTGAGCCATGACCAGATGTGATATACTTAATATCACATCTTTAATTATTCTTTGAATTCCATACATTCACACAGTATCACCTCAACTCCCACCTACCCCCACCCCCGGGACCCCCAGCATGCTCCACTTCATGTCTTCTTTTTCCCTATAGCCCACTGAGTCTAATTTGCACTGCCTGTTATAGTGCTGGCTGATTTTGCTGGCTTCATCTTGTGCAGGTAACCAGAACCATAGTAAGTCCATGAGTACAGCGACTGCATGGTGTCCGGGAGACTGATTTCACAACACTCCTTTCCTCCTCATCCTCCGGTGTGCACATGTTTTTGCCCCCCCTCTTCCAGTGATGTGACTCCTGAACCCTGGAGTAGGCATCCTCAGACCTGTATCAGAACTGCCTGGGAGCTTTTGAAAAAAACAAGAAAACAACCTGACAACCCACTCCTCCCCCCCCCAAAAAAAAAACCAAAAACAAAACCCAAAAACCCATTTCCAGTCATCGCTTCAAAACTACCAAATCAACTGTGGAGGCATGTAAAATGCATTTGAGATTTCCCAGGTCATTCTACTCTATCCAGCTACATTTAATTTCTCCCATCTTTTTAGAGAGCCTGTTAGAAGGTACAGCACATGCCTCCCCCTAGTGGTGGTGAAGTTACTGTTAGACACGTAGGTAGGCTGGTCTGGAATTTAATGATGTTCAGTGTGGCTAGGGAAGGTACATGTTCAGATATATATACTGGTGCCCCGAGTTGGAGTCATGTGTAGCATGCCTACCTCACTTATCTGTTCCCACAAGTATCTTTATGACAACTTGCTGAAACCTGTTAACTAGAGGAGCTCACACAGTCATAAGGAAGGCTGAGTGTCAGGCTCGAATAATGTAACACACTACACCAAGTCCGTTGAAACCTTTCAGCACCTAATTAAAACTGCATCCTTTGCTTGATATTGTAGAGAGACAAACCTGAGCGTTACAGTGGTTTTAAAACGCGGCTTATCCCTTCTGCATCTGTGTGGCTGGTAGAACTCATGAATGCTGACTGGAATGGACACTCCTGAACCTTCCTGGTGGTCACACCAAGAGGGAGGACTGAAAGGTTTAACAGTCTTCTTCCAGGCAGGGTCACTCTGGTGGTTCGAATAGGAATGATCCCCATAGGATCATGTATTTGAATGCTTGATCATTGGGGAGTGGTGCTACTTGACGAGATTAGGGGGGTATGGCCTTGTTGGAAGAAGTGTGTCACTGTGGGTGGGCTTTGGGGTTTCAAATGCTCAAGTCAAGTTCAGTGGCTTGCTCTCTTCCTGCTGCCTACCTGACCAGATCTAGAACTCTGGGGCTCCTTCTCTAGCATCGTGTCTGTCTTCACACCACCATCCCATGGCAATAATCGACTAAACCTCTAAACTTGTAAGCCAGCTTCAATTAAATGTTTCCTTTATAAGAGTTGCCATGGTCATGTCTCTTCAGAGCAGTAGGATACTGACTAGGACAGATGCCATCACCACTCAGCATCTCCTGGCTGCAGTGGCTGTCACATCCTAAAGCTGGCTTCCAAGGCCTGGACAGGTGAGGCAACAACTAATTTTATTAGTACTTGTTTTCCAAAATTTTGGTGTTTACTTCTGACTCCCTCAAATTATTGGGAACCTCTGACTTAATGTTTCTTGTTCTTATACACTGGGATAGTATGTGGGACAATTCAATGTTATCAGTTCTCTCCACCTCATAGGTTAAGGGATTGAACTCAGGTTGTTAGGCATGGCTGCAAATGATGTCACTCTGTGTGTGTGTGTGTGTGTGTGTTCAGCACAAATGTGGGGATTCAGAGGACAACCTATGGGAGTCAGTCCTCTTCCAGGTGGGTCTCAAAAATTCCCACATTTGTGAACACAAATTGAACTCAAGTTGTCAGACTCTGTGGCAAGTGTCTCCCCACTTCCACCCCAGCAACTATCTTGCCAGCCCTCTAGTTGTTTTTGCTAATACTTCAAACATCACAGCACTCTTGATTCTGGAAAAAGACCTACTAAAGTTTAACTATCTAGTTAAAGAACAAAATAAATAAAATTCACTTTCAATTATACTTAAGAGCAGTTAATTCTATTTTTCCATGCAGTATTCTGTTTTATAGATAGAGCTTAAAGTCCCTTGTGATCAATAGGCTGGTGAAACCCACAGAAACAGCTGACCTGAACAAGGGGGAGCTCTTGGTTCCCAGACTGATAGCTGGGAAACCAGCATGGGACTGATCCAGACCCCATCCATGAACGTAGGTGCCAGTGAGGAGGCCTTGGAAATCTATGGGACCTCTTATAGTAGATCAGTACTTATCCCTAGCATAGGAATGGACTTTGGGAGCCCATTCCACATGGTGGGATACTCCCTAGGCCTAGACACATGGGGGAGTACCTAGGCCCTATCCCAAAGGATATGACAGACTCTGAAGACCCCCTATGGAAAGCTCCACCTTCCCTGGGGAGCAGAAAGGGTATGGGATAGGTAGGGTGTTAGTTGGGGGGAGCAGGGGAGGGAGAGGGAGAGGGATTGACATGTAAAACAATCTTGTTTCTAATTTAAATTTTAAAAAATTAAAAAAACTTACATTTTTGCGGCGTGTTGGTGGCGCACGCCTTTAATCCTAGCACTTGGGAGGCAGAGGCAGGTAGATCTCTGTGAGTTCAAGACCAGCCTGCCTACAAGAGCTAGTAACAGGACAGCCTCCAAAGCCACAGAGAAATGATGGAGAATGTACTGTGTATGTTTATCTTATTGATTGTTAAATAAAGTTCTGTTTGGACAATGGCAGCAAGTTAGGCAGGACTAGGAGTCAAAGAGGATTCTGGGAAATGTAGTAGAGAAGTGGTGTTCCAGGCAGGAAGTGACATAGCAAGGAGACTCGTATTTAAGCAAAGGAAACAAGAAGTGTTCCCTTTTTCCACTCTGCTCGTCCTCCAGCAGCACAATGTGATCCACTGGCAAGGAGGGACGCCAATAAGGAGTCCGATAAGTCTTATAAAATATATAGATTTATGATAATTAAGACTGAGCTAGCAGATGAGAAATCCTAGTTATTGGCCAATCAGCATTTGAACCTAATACAAGTTTCTGTGTATTAATTGGGGCCCTAACTCAGGCGGGCAGCTGGCGTAAAGCGCACACACGTAAAGTGGTGGTGGGGCTCCCGCAGCTTTTGGCAGAAAGATTTATCGTAACAGAGAAACCCTGTCTCAAAAAACAAAACAAACAAACAAAAAACCTTTTTTAAAAAATCAAATTATGAACTTGGATCTTAAATTCATTGCTCACTGTTATACATTCTTATGCTAGTTAATAGCATGGATTTCTACTTTATGGTGTTTTTCATTTTCTAAAACTTGTTTTAAAGTCACAAAGTCAGTACAGGAACTCCAGGGTCTGCTGTCTAAGCACTGGACTGAGTATGGAACTCCTCAAGCCCATGGTTTGAGTTTGGATTTCACCACGTGTGTGTGTGTGTGTGTGTGTGTGTGTGTGTGTGTGTGTGTGTGTGTGTGTGTGTGTGCTCTTTGAGAGTCTCATACAATGTGTTTTGATCATATGCCCCCTTTCCCAGCTCTTCAAAATTCCTTCAAAATCAATTTGTGCCACCAATATATTCTTGCATGTGTGGTCTTCCACTGGAGAGTGGCATATTTTTAAAGTTATGTGTTACATGTTGTTTGTTGCAGCTGCAGGCAATGAAACATGAACCACAAAACTCAACAAAACCCACGTGGAGTCTATTGGGGAAAGAGAGCAAAGGGAAGGGTAGGTGTTGGCCAACCAGAAACAGAGATGAAAGGGGAAGGAGAAAAGGGGGGACAGGTGGGAGGCACTCGATTAAAAGGGAAAGCTTGCATATGCATACAGAGTCCTTATGCAACCAAGTACCGCACGCAACACAGGGCCCTTTGAACTGTCTAAGTATCTGCCTGAATGCAGGTGTGGGTACCCTGCCAGTTGCCAGGGGATGGATCAACATAATGCCAGGATATCAACATTACACATATAAACATTTTCTGCTCTTACTTACTGGTTGTTTGGGAAGTAGTAAACTCACACATAATCTCATTTAGGAATTCTCCAGGCTTGTTTCATGTTTGGTGATAAAAGAATTCACCCTTACCAACAAGCATGCCTCCCCACCCAAGGGTGATCTTCAGTTTTAGGAAGTCTACTGCCTGCTATGGGTTTCTGGTATGGAAATACATGTCAAACAGTTTTGTAATGCATCAGTTAAGGCTCACCTGACCGCCCCCCCCCACACACACACCGATTTCTTTAGAGATGGAGAATGGTACCACTTGCAAAAGAATTATGTTAGAATTGGTTAGAAAATAGCCATAAATACTTAAAGCAAGCAAATGATGGAATTTTTAGTCCTTTGGCCACCCAGATCACCGATGTATTTCTCCCCTACATGCATTCTGCACTTGACTGCCCAATGTGTCCAGGGTATGGCTTTAGAAAGTTAGGCTTCCAGCTGGGCATTGGTGGCGCATGCCATTAATCCCAGTGAAGGGACCAGCTCCCCATTTCGGCAACCATAACAGCCGAACACATGCTTGTCTGACCTTGTCTTAGTCATTAGGAGGTCAGATGCCTACCTTGTGGCAAGGAACCAATCAGAAGTTAGCTGGTGGTGCTATGCTTTATGGCTCTGGGTGTGCTTTACGGACAAGTGCACAGCAATGATGCACGGAGCATAACAACCACCCTGGGAGGGCCTATGGGCCATAACAACTAGTTGACCAATCAGCACAGGGCAAACCCTCCAAGCCTGGAACCACACCAATTCTGAGCCTGTGCGTACCCCTAGACACTCCCCTTACGCTGCCTTATAAGATCTCTATGCAGACGTTTCAAGCAGTCTTTCCCAGCCTCTGCCATGGTGGGTGGATGAAGGGCCCAAGCTAACATGGAGTTAGCTCGTTAAACAACTATAATAAAGCCTTATGCAGTTTGCATCAAGCTTTTGATTCCGCCTGGTGATTGGGGTGACCGAGGTCCTGGGCTGAGATCCTGGAGGCCTGAGCTCCCAGGGGTCTTACACCAGCACTTGGGAGGCAGAGGCAGGAGGATCTCTGTGAGTTCGAGGCCAGCCTGGTCTCCAGAGCTAGTGCCAGGATAGGCTGCAAAGCTACACAGAGAAACTCTATCTCGGAAAAAAACAAAAAAACAAAACAACAACAAAAGCAAACAAACAAAAAACAAAAAAGAAAAAAAAAAAAGAAAGTTAGGCTTCCAGTGAGGATAGTAAACCTTGGCAGCCATGGTGTATCAGAGTCCTGTTAATTTCTCTCCTGGGATGTGGGTGCAAAACACAGCTCTTATGCTAAGGGGGTTTATTCTGAATGGGAGTGAGACAGTTCTTTCTGGTCATGACATACACAAGATCAAGCCAAATGCCATTCTAGTCTAGAGGGGGAAGAAGTTCCCAAACCCTGACCCATAATTGATTTGTTATAGGAAGGTAGAAGTTTCTGAGGGGCAGTGGGGAAGTCAGTTTGCTTTAGGAATGTGGCCCTGGTAGGTCACCATGCTCCAGCACATGACCCCACAGACCCCACACCCTGGAGTATGTAGTCAGCATAAATTGGATCTAATGGGCTATTATTATTTAAAAGACATGAAGTTGGGGGGACAGTAGGGGGTGGGGTGGATTTGGGCAGGGGGATATGTATATGAGCAAATACATCAAAACTTTGAAAGAAAGCATTAGTGAAAAAATTTAAAAATCAGAGCTTATGCAGAGCCAAACAGAAGGGAGGGTAGCCTGGGTTCAGATCACATGTCCACCATGGAAGTGACATGTTCCACCATGGAAGTGGCCATATGAGCTCTTTATATTTCCAGAACAAAGGAAGAGCATAACCAAGCCATTTCTCAACTATAGTGGTAGGAACATCAGGTGGGTGGTTTGCAGCGAAGCTGGGCCATCCCTGTTACAGGTTTCAAACACTGAGTATGACATCCTTAACTTTTAGGTTGGTGAAAGATGGTGGTCTGCCAAGATTGCCTTCTAGAAATTTCACCTGATAGAAGGATGTGAGGTCAGACACAAGTGGGCAATGAGAACTACTGAGGGGACCAGAGATAGCCTGAGATAACTTTGCCTGTGGATCTGCAACATCCTGGCTCTCTACCATCATGGCATTTTAATTAGTCAGACTTGTAGACTCAACCACATAGGTATGACTCCCAGTCACCCTAAATTCAGGTCACAGGTGTTCTAAACTAGTTCTGGTGAACCTTGGCTAGCCTATTGTTAATGAATGTAAGCAATGCCTGCCTCCCTTTTCTCCTGTTTTGTATATTCTCAGATAAAAAGGGGGGGGAGGCTTCCAATTTAGCTGGAAATAATCTCCACTGAACCTGTTAGGGTTGGAGATCCTGTTACTTTCCAGATGAAAACTTGCCAAGCCAAAGTCGGCTCTACGGGCTCTTGAGTGGCAGTGAGCCCCAGTGGTTCCCTTGGATGGTCATTACTGCTTCTAGACTGTGGGAGACCACCTGAGCAAGTTGAGGCACCTGGGGAGAGGCAGGAGCCCACCTTCCCTCTCCTCTGTGTGGTCCTTGGCATTTGTTTTTCTGGGCTTCAGCTTGCTAGGAAGAAAAGTCACTGAGGCAGCATTTGGCTTTTATCCATTTGCATTTTAAATCTTCATCAATGACTAAAATCAATGAGCTTCGTGTATTTTTAATGTGCTGTGTCAAATATTAGCTAAGAGTCTAAGCTCTGCACAATCAACCGATCAAGCAAATGAACTTAGCATGTGGTGCAAAACTCTTATTCTAGAAGCCGAGTATATAATTGCATGCCAACTAGATGAACCTGTTTCTGTGGGTGGTTTTTGATTGTCTTAACTAATTTCAGCTTCTAAACTCATGTCAGACTTGAGGTCAGCATCAGCTGGTGAATTCTGGCTCTGCTTTGTTGTTTGGTTTCAATAGGAGATTTTCAGTTATTTTTTTAAGATGTATTTTTCTTTTGAATTGTGTGTTTGTCTCTGCCGCACGTGTGTGTGTATGTGTATGTGTGGCAGCCTACGCTCGCTATTAGGCTATCAGTTCTGTTCCTCTAGAGAACCCTGACTAATACAGAGCTGCAGGCATAGGTTGCTTATTCCTGCTGCCAGCAATTAGAAGACACTGAAGTGGGTGGGATTTCCAAACCTGTTTACATGGGAGAGGACATTGGGGGACACTGGGTGTCTTAGTTAGAGTTTCAATCTTGTGAAGAGACACCATGACCACAGCAACTCTTATAAAGGAAAACATTGAATTGGGGCTGGCTTACAGTGTCAGAAGTTTAGCCGTTATCATCACAGAGGGATGTGGAGGCATGTAGGCAGACATAGTGCTGGAGAAGGAGCTGAAAGTTCTACGTCTTGATCTGCAGGCAGCAGAAGCAACTGTGTCTACACAGGGTGTAGCTTGAGCAAAGGAGACTTCAAAGCCCACCCTCACAGTGACATGCTTTTTCCAACAAGTCCACACCCACTAGAACAAAGCCACACCTTTTAATAATGTCACTCCCTATGGGGCCATTTTCTTTCAAAGCACCACACTGGACAAGGTTAGTATCTCAATCATAGATTTTGCAACAAAGGGACTGGGAGGTGGTTCATTAGGCAATGTGCTTGTTCTGTAAATTGGTGTACCTAAGTTAAGGTCTCTAGCACCCATGTTAAAATTTACCAACACGGGCATTGGTGGCACATGAGTGCCAGGATAGGCTCCAAAGCTACACAGAGAAACCCTGTCTCGAAAAACAAAACAAAACAAAAGAAAAATTTACCAACACAACCAAATTTTGAAAAAAATAAATAGGTATGCTGCAAATATCTGTGAGTGGGGTGTTCGTGTGTCTGTACACTCATGTGGATACCAAAGGTTAACCTTAGGTGTTTTTCCTCTTGGGTTACCCATTGCTCTTACATTTCTAAAAGAATTACATTAACTATTTGTGTGTATGCAGACATAACATGCCACAACATGAGGGGTGGTGTGGAGGCCATAGGACAACCTGTAGGAGTTTCTTTCTGAACTTCTGTAATGAAAGAAAGATAAATGTATACAGATTTCACACTTTTGCTTCTCTCCACTACATAAAACTTAGGGATTAAACTCAGGCTTGGAGACAATCTCACTGGAGCCATCCCTCCCGGCCCATTATGTTTGCTTGTTTTGGTGGAGTCACTTGTTGTTGGCCATGAACTTGATGATGGTGCTACGAAGGCTGGCCAGCAAGCCCCAGGGATCTGACTGGTTCCACTTTCCCAGCCTGGGATTCCAGTACACCACAGCACCTGGCAATTCTACCTGGTTATTCAACTCAGGATCTCAAGCTTGCATGGCAAGCATTTCAGCTACTGAACTATCTCCCCAGACCTGAGAGATTCTTATTCATCAAAATATGGATAAGATTTAAAAATCTAGAAGCAATGTGGAGAAATTTGATGTTTACTTACAAAAGTGTGAAATCTGCATAGTTTCTCTTTTTCATTTTGTTTATTTAGTTTTGTTTTTTGAGGCAGGGTTTCTCTGTGTAACAGTCCTGGCTGTCCTGGAACTCACTTTGTAGACCAGGTTGGCCTCAAACTCATGGAGATCCACCTGTCTTTGCCTCCCAAGTGCTGGGATTAAAGACATGTGCCACCACTGTCCAACTAAATCTGGGTATTTTCATTTTTCTTCGATTATGGTAGTTGAGAAAACAAAACAAAACCACCAACCAGTGTCCAGGTATATCAATTGAAAATACAGTCCTCCCTGGGTATCTGAGAGCTTAGTTCCAAGACATGCTTGAACACTAAAATCTTTACAAGTTCTAGTCCCTCATAGGAAGTGATCTGGAACCTGTGTATGCATAGCCTCCAGGAAGTTGGGTATATCCGTCATTAAATTACTCTTACATGCCTGATGCTGTACACATCCTATGGGGAGAGTTGTTATACTTGTTGGTTAGGGAGGAATGATAAGAAGAGGAAGTCTGTCTCTGTTCGGTGTAGACAAAATTTTCTTTTCTGTTTTGATTCTCAATTAAATCCACAGATGTCAAGTCAAAGAATATGGAGACTGTTAGGAGTCATCACATAGGGCCAAATGTCCAATTTTTCACTTTGTGTATAAGTTATTTTTCTTGCCAAGAATCAACGTAAAGAAGGACATCATGGTGGCAGGAGTGTCAAGGAGCTGGTTTCTGCACAGCAGTCAGGAGGCAGAGGGGTGTGGATGTGGTGTTCCACTTGCCTTTTTCTTTCTATTCAGCCTTCAGAACGGTTCCACCCACCCTGTGTTCTCTCCACACCAAAACCTCACTAGAAACATCTCACAGACACACCCAGAAGTTTATTGACAACCAAGATTAGCGGTAACACTATGTTATCATCAAGTTACTCCATGGCTCTAGACCAGTGTTTCTCAGTGGTAGTGAGTGTTAGAAGTAAGCTGACAATCTCATGAAGCCTTCAGATGCCTGGGTCTAGCCCCCATAGTTCTGACTTGGTAGGTTTGGGATGTAACCATGTCCTAACCCTCTGGAAATGTGAGAACGTTGGTTTATAGCAATGCTCAGATTTCCTAATGAACCTCACCTGTTCTTTGTGCATTTCCAGGAGTTAAGTTTAGGTTGGGGTTGTTTCACCACTGGTAGATACTAAGGAGATGCTCTCTCCATATCTCTGCTGCTTTTAGGAAATATGTTTCTTAGAGAAGAAACCCACCTGAGGACATTTGTTTCTGAGGAGCATTTGTGGCTAAGGATTTTGGTGCATGTTACAGTGGACAGGGTTCACTGAGGAAGGAAACCCTGATCCACATGGACACAAGAGCACAGTGAGGTCCAGATCATTCTACCAACCATTCAGGTTGCTTGAAAACCAAGAAAAGTCTGAAACTCTATTTGAAGACAAATTTCTGTCAGCCCCTGTGCTGGCTAATCTTATGCCAACTTGACACACAAACTAGAGTTATCTGAAAGGAGGGAACCATGGATTGCAAAAATGCCTTCATAAGATCTGACTTGCCTAGGGCTCACAAAGCTCTGGCATGACACCAAATGGTCGATGAAGGCCTGTAATTACAGTACTTGGGAAGTAGAGGTAGGAGGATCAGGAGTTTAAGGTCATCCTCAGCTACATAGCAAGTTCAAGGCCAGCCTGGGCCACATGAGACCTGTTTCAAAAAGAAAAAAAAAAAACTAATTAAATCTATGGTGTGATATGTGAGCTTTAGTAAAAAGATCAAGCAGAATTTCTGGGATATCATCATATTCAGAATTGTCAATTTGAGAGCAGATTTTTGGTGAATCGTGTAACAAGGGAAAAGAAACAGGAAGTAAAGAAAAGTTTGGGTATAAAATCAGCCTTAGTACACAGCAAGCCGCAGCCTAGCAAGATAGGAAGTTAGGAGCTGTAGGCAGTTTCCTGTGTATCTGTGGGAGCCACAGGGCAGTGGAGACCAGGAGATCACACTGTGTGATGAATAGGAACAGGTGGGAAGTGTTTGAGACCAGGAGGCCAGGCTGTGTCTAGGGATCTTAAAAATAGAAGACTGCTTCCTTCTCAGTGAATCAATCTAAGATGCACATGTCATAAAGCTTCATACAAACGTTTAAAGTTCCTCTTTCCTCTCCCATTGTTAAACAACATGTTTCTGAGGCTGTAAGTCTTCCCTAAGTCCTCTCAAACAGCAGCAACAAAGAAAACACAGCTGAACTGTAGGGGATATTTGCATTTTTTTGGTTTGTTACGATGATCCATATTGTGCAGTTAAACGGCAGTGAAGTTGCCGTTGGTGCTGTCGCAGGTGGGGGACTGACATCTAAAAGGCCACATGTGCTAAGAAGTGTGTTGACAAAGGAAGCTGGCCACACTGCTGCTTGGTTATTTAAAGCTCAATGTGTATTTTATGAGCTTGCCTTCTAGGCCCCTGCTTGGGCTTTTGTGTTTTGGTTCTTGTTGTTTTGGTTTCGTTTGTTTGTTTGTAGTCTTGTTTACATGTGTGAAGAAAACAAGTAAATATGAAGTTGGAAGAAATTATACCAAATGTTGATGTACACTGATGAAACGTACATTTGGTTCTGTGGGTAGAAGAGAAAATGTTGAACAAAAACAATAAAACCTTTATTTAAAAAAGAATGGGAAGCAGTCTTAACTGGTTAGAATAAAGACTTGACTATTTTTAATGGCACAGATGTGTCTTTTTTTTTTCTTCTTGAGACAGGGTTTCTTTTTGTAGCCCTGGCTGTCTGGCTGTCCAGGAACTCCCTGTGTGGACCAGGCTGGCGTTGAACTCAGATCACCGGCCTCTTCCTCTCAAGTTCTGGGATTAAAGATGCGCTCCACCACTGATTGGCATAGACTTGCCCTTCTTAACATAACCTGAATATCCTCTCTTATCACAGGTGTGCATAGAAAGCCTGCTTTAAGGAGAGAGGTTTATTGGGTTGAGTAAACCCGAGTGTCACTCAGCATTCACATGTGAAAGTAAGACACTAGTCTAGGACATGGACTTTATGGGTCCTCAGCTGCCCTACATGGCATATGGGATCTGTGGCTGTTTGAATGAGAAATGTCCCCCATAGGCTCATGTGTTTAAACACTTGGTCCCCAGTTGGTGGAGCTGTCTGTGGAGATTATGGAACTTAATGTCGGAAGTCTTGTAGGAGGAAGTAAGTTACTGGAGGTGGGCTTTGAGAGTCTGTAATTTTACCCCACTTCCAGTTAGAACCCTCCACTTCCTGAGTGCAGTTGAGATGTGACCAGCTAGTTTCTGGCTCAGGACTCCCTACTGCCATGCCTTCCTGGTCACTATGGACTCTTCCTCCTCTGGAACTCTAAGTCACCACAAAACCTTCCTTCTTTATGTTGATTTTCATCATGGTATTTATCACATCGGATTAAAAGTAATTAATTCAGGGGCCTCCCGTTGTTCTCACAGTATCACCTTGTCCTGCTAGCTATTACTATTGTGTGTTTAAAGAGAGTTAAGTAGTCTGGTTTTTCCCTCCCCCTCCTCTGCAGGCTTTCCCTATTAACACACCTTCTGATCAACCAAGTTAAAGGTCTGTGGTTTCCCAGCCATTGGCACACATGTCTGAATTGTGCATTGTAGTGGGAAATTACCAATACGGAGTCAGGTAGAAATATAAGGGTATTTAATAGGGAAAAGCCTTACTTACAGAGTGACCTAGCCAGCCGGTGGCAGCAGCCTGTACAGCAAGAAGCAAAGAGAAAACTGAAACCGAAAACGCAGTCACACTACGTCACTCTGACCATGCCCTCACAAGCCTGGTCAGGCACACCTGTAGCCAGCCCCTAAGAAGGCGTGACTACAGCTTCCCCTACAATTCCCCTTTTAGTCTAAAAGAGGATTAAAACTTAACAGTATAAAGTATCCAAAATTAACAATCATAAAGGTAAAATATAAGAAGATACAACAATCTGCTTATGTCACATCCTAACTATCTATTTTAACTAAACCCTAAAGTCATCTGAAAGAGGTGTCCAAGCCTGAACACCTCCTTCCAATCCCAACCAAAAACAATAGGAAGCTATCCCTAACTAGGTATATACACTATCCTAAATGACAACAATGGGGAAAGGGGGCGTAGCATCCTCCGAGTTACTTCCTGCTGAAATGGGACAATGATAGTCATGTGGGGTCCTGTAGGAAGAAAATGTTAGTATAGTGAAAGTCTTGAATGAATTGTATCCAGTCCATGTTAGATGGGATTCACGTGATTGAAGATCTCCCTTGAAATCCTCAACTTGATTGAAGTCAGTACCCGAACCTCTGGCCGGAGTGTCAGTTGAAATGGAGCAAGTTGGATCCAGTGCAGTCGAGGAAGTGTGGCCCATTTTCTTTCCAGGGTGTTCAGGGATTGCTGTCAGGCAGGTCTTCATTGGCTGTGTGGGACTCAAACATAAACAGTTAGCAGAGAAATGTTTGCTTGTGTATGGACACATGCTGGGGAATGCAACCATGAGAGCATAACAATTATGAGAGGTTGTACACCTTGAGAGAAAGATCCAAGAAAAGACAAAGACAGTCCCCAAATTCTTCTTTTATTCTGTATTACATCAGTGCATCCTTTTTTTTCTGATATTCCCTAAGAGAGCAAGAGTTAAAACTAGTTTCTTTGTGCCTTACTCATAAACTCCCCCAAATCCCCCACAGAGGTAGGCATTGCCATTGCCTTTATCCAGCTGGGGAAACTGAGGCATGGAAGAATGCAATGACTTGTTCAAAATATGAAGTAGTCAGTATTTGGATGTAAATAGTCTGGATTCAGAGACCTCTTAACCATTGTGCTTTCATGCTTTTTCTTAGACATATTTTTCATTCTTAGAGCTAGTAGAGACAATAGGCAAAGGATACGAGAAGCACACCCTTGGTGCCGAGTACCTTGTGTGCATCATTCATCAGTAAGTCCCAGCAGAGTGGCCTTTGACACATTCCATCCTGTCCCTTGGGATGGGCATCTGTATTTACACCACTGTAAAGTTCTGGAGAAATATAGCTTCTAGTGGTCCTCCATTCCACTCCACCTCATCTCTAGCCTGTAGTTGTTGTTTTGATTCATTTTATTGTTTGGCTCTTTGCTCTTTTGGGGTGCCACCACCCAGCTCCCAAGTAAATACACAAGGAGGCTTATTATTACTTACAAATGCCCAGCCTTAGCTTGGCTTGTTGATAGCTAGCTTTTCTTAACTTAAATTATCCCATCTACCTTTTGCCTCTGGGCTTTTGTCTTTCTCTATTTCTGTATACCGTTCTTTACTCCTTACTCCGTGCCTTGCTGTGTAGCTGGGTGACTGGCCCCTGATGTCCTCCTCTTTTTCTTGCTCCTTGGTCTCTTCTTCCCAGATTTCTCCTTCTGTTCATTCTCTCTACCTGCCAGCCCCTCCTATCCTTTCTTCTGCCTTGCTATTAGCCATTCAGCTCTTTATTGGACCCATCCAAGTGTTTTAGACAGGCAAAGGAACACAGCTTTACAGAGCTAAACAAATGCAACATAAAAGAATGCAGTGCATCTTTGCATCATTAAAACAAATGTTCCACAGCATAGACAAATGTAACGCATCTTCAAATAATATTCCACAACACTAGCCAGCTTGCTCGCTTTCTGTCTCTATGACATTTACTCAGTATGTATTAGAACTAGATAGGATAGAGGGTCAATGCCAAGCTCCTCCCTGCCCTTACAGAGTGTTCACAGTCCAGACAAGGACTCACTGTTAAATGAGAACAAGAAAGAAAGGTCCTAAATTACTCAGTCAGAAACTTATCTCCCCCTCCCCCACCCACTGCTATTTCTGAAGCCTACTGTCCTTAAGTTTTCATTTAGTGGCAATAGCTGTATGTCGCTACTGGTTACCACATCAAAATGGTTGTCTTGATAATTAAAAGGAATGAACAAAGTCAGTGTGGTTTGATGTTCTTGATTTTTTAAAAGGAATTAGAAATACTTGCATTTAGCAAAATAACTTTTGTCCATTTAAAATGTTGACTATTTCTAAAATACTGTAAAGGTCAAACAAAAGTGTTGGTGGAATAAATTGTGACTTGCAACCTTATCTGTGGTTGCCTTCCACTGTGGAATCAAGGGCAGCTGAAGGCTGGCCTGGCCTAATTCATCTATCTCTTGGAAACACAGTTGCTGGTGAGAACCAGAGGGTACACTGTTCTGTTGCCTTGAAGTGTATATAACTTTATTTGCACCAATGAGAGATAATTGGTTGAACGTTTCTCATGGCAGAGCTCATGTCCATTCCATCCCATGCTGTCCTGTTCAGTCTTACCATCCTATGGAAGTGTACAGCAAATGGCATTTAGTTTGAACCTTACGGAAAGAAGAAAAAGTACACACATACACAAGAACAGCTTGAGGCCTGAGGGAGGGCATGACAGAACCTGAAGAGGCCCTGTGTGTTTGCTCATTCATGGTAACAGCCAATAAGTTGTATGACTACTTAAAGACAAAGATGAAAACTTTATTTTATTATCTAGCTTAGCCCTGTTTCAAAGTACCCAGTAGTGACTATGTTGGACTTTACAGATAAAGGCACAGCTGATGATACAGAAACACCTCCTAGACAAGACGAGGGCTTTCAGGCTAAAAAAGACAAAAGGAAGGAAGCAGGTGGGAGGGAGCATCTCAGCAGAGGATAGAGACAACTGGGGATAGCCTGAGGTCATGGGGGAGCTGGGGTGTTATGATAGGAAGTCTGGGTGTGATGTAGATTTTGTTCTTAGGAAGCTCATGCTGTTTGGTGGAGAAGGTGAGCCCTGGAGACCTTCCAATAGATTGGAAGCTAGAGAATGCTGATGAGCTCTGGCAGTCTAAACAAGAGATGCTGGTGCCCTGGGGTTCAGGAACCTACAATACTTGTTCCAGGGACAGGAAGACCATCGGGTGTAATAGCGCCACCTACAGATCAGCTTCTTGGAATAGACCTATTTTTGCAGTCAGAGAAACTGAGTTTCACAGTGGTTAAATAAATAAATCAACCCCATACACCACAAATTTAAGGTTGGAAATTTGAAAATATCTTTGTATGTGTGTGTGTGTGTGTGTGTGTGTGTGTGTGTGTGTGTGTGTGTGTGTGTCTTTGAGGGCATCCGTGTGCATGTGTGAGTGCATGCATATATGTGTACAGACGTGTGTGTGTGTGTGTGTGTGTGTGTGTGTGTGTGTGTGTCTTTGAGGGCATCCGTGTGCATGTGTGAGTGCATGCATATATGTGTACAGACACGTGTGTGTGTGTGTGTGTGTGTGTGTGTGTGTGTGTGTGTCTTTGAGGGCATCCGTGTGCATGTGTGAGTGCATGCATATATGTGTACAGACACGTGTGTGTGTGTGTGTGTGTGTGTGTGTGTGTGTGTGTGTCTTTGAGGGCATCCGTGTGCATGTGTGAGTGCATGCATATATGTGTACAGACACGTGTGTGTGTGTGTGTGTGTGTGTGTGTGTGTGTGTGTGTGTGCGCGCGCTGTAGTGTACTTGGGTGCAGGTGTGCCATGGCACGCATGTAGACATCAGTTCCCGCCTCCCACCTTGTTTGAAACAGGGTCTCTTGCTGCATATGCTGGGCTAGCTGGCTTGCAAGCTTGTAGGGATTTTCTTGCCCCTATCTCCTATCTAGCTGTAAATGAACTGTGGTTCGACTAGTACTCCCATCTCTACAGTGCTGGGGAATCTGAACTGAGGTCCTCACTGGCATGGCAGTGGTTTGCCCATTAAGCCATTTCTTCGGGCCCCAGATGGCAAGTTTAACTTCTGACTATTTAATTTCAAGTCCCAGAACAGCTTTTAATTTTTTTCCCTCTTAAACAATACTCCTTGGAAGCAAGAACAAGAACAAAGAAATGGGAGGTGTGGGTGTGGAGGAATGGTCGGTCACTATGTAGACGTGTGGGGCAGTGTGCTTTGAGCCAATCATGTACTGGCTCCAAGCCACCCTAAATGCATGTCTGGCCTGGTGACAGGTAAGCCAGCACACCTGCTCCTGGGTTTGTTTGGTTTTTTTATTTTAAATTCCTGTTGATTCGTTGGACTTATTGGAGTGTGTATATCCAGTTAAGAGAATGTAACTTAAGTCACTTATCAGAGTTCCCTTTGGGGTCACCATTCTATAATGCCATATCCAATAAATCATGTTCCCATTTTCTTTTAAGGTGGATCATATTTCAGAGCTTATTTTTGGTTCACACCCAGCCCCCCTTTCGTCAAAACGAAAGGTGGTTGGTTGGTTGGGTTCAAGGCTAGGACTCCACCTGGATATCATCTCACGATATTATCTGTGTGAGTTTTCCTACATGTGTGCATGTGCCTTTGAGGGATTTTCATCCAGCTGGGGAATTTAAACTAATAATGTATAATAGATTTCCTTGACTAGCAGGCTAATTCCCTAATGAAAAGAGACGCACTTTATCTCAAGTACTCAGAGCCATGAAAAGAAATTGAAGATCTGGGGCTTTGAAATTCTCAAGCCTCTAGTGTAGTTTTTGCCCTTTTATTTTGGCTTTTTTTTTTCTAACAAGGAAAGTATTTTAAAATTCCTTAAAATTTTTCCCTCTGGCTAACTTTTATTTTATATCATTTGAAACTTACAGAAAAGTTGCTTAAGCCCTTACCCACCCTTCATCCATGATTGACGGTTAGGCATATCTGCTTTCTTTCTTAAAAAGAATTTTTTTTTGTTTATGTGTATTAGTGTTTTTGCCTCCATGCCTGTGCCTCTGTGTGTGTGTGTGTGTGTGTGTGTGTGTGTGTGTGTGTGTGTCTGTGTGTGTGTGTGTGTGTATGAGAGAGAGACAGAGATAGAGACTGGGGCCAACAGATAGCAGAAGGGGGTGCCAGATTCCCTGGAACTGATGTCACAGATGCTTGTGAACTCTTATGTGGGTGCTGGGAATCAACCTAGGTTCTCTGGAAGAGCAGCCAGTGCTCTCAACAACTGAGACATCTCTTCAGCCCCTACATTTGCTTTCTTAGAACACCCAGAACCATGAGATGAGTGCAGATGTAATGCCCCTTTGCCCCTAAGATGTCAGTGAGCACTGCCAAAGACACTGTGTGTCCCTTAGGATCCCCCATTATATTACAAAATTGTCATAGTCCTGTGATCTTCTTTGCTGAGAATATTTTCTCATGCTTTTCTGACTTTCATAATGTTTATGTCTTTGAAGAAAAAAAAACCAGTAGTAATGGACCACTTTCTAACCAAAACTGCATTTTCTTTCTTTATAGGACAGGCGAGGTTCTATTTCAGAGCACTTTTCTGCTTCAACTTGGCTTCCTTTATTCAAAATTAAGGGAGATTGGTGCTGGATTTAGGTTGGGGAAAGGTGTAGAGGGCTGGAGCAGTAGCTCAGTGGCAAACAATAACTTCATATGCATAACAGCCGAGGTCCATCCCCACTGCAGCCAGACAGAAAGACTTAAATATACTCTGTGATTAGCATAGAACTATAACTTATATCGGACACATCACACACAGATAATGTAGTCTATACCTCAGTCATCTTATGAATTCTAGACTCAGGCCATAGATGATGCAAGAATTCATTAGTCTGCACTAATTAAAAAGTGGGAGCATAGGAAGGTTCCCCTTTAAAATCCTAACAAGTGAAAATAGAGAATAATGACAGAATTCTGCAACTATTACTTCACTGAGGTTTCAAGCAAGGACATCAGCTTTGCACCCTCTCACAATGTTACCTTACCAAATCATTTATTAACCAGTGCCGTGGCAAGCTTTTGTCATGTGCCCTTTGCTGTGATGCCCTAAGGTGTTCAATATATCTTGCTGTTCAAATATATCTCATTACCATAAAGAGATAAACTCAAACTGGGGAACAGTGCACAAAAGAATATTTCTGTTTTCATGGCAAGCCTGATTAAATCAAAGGTCGTCCAAATAGTTGCATTACCAAAGATGACCACTAGATGTCATCATGATCCTGCAGATTGTCCAGGTTTCCCACTGCTTTTGTGGCAGCATCCTTTCTTGGGCTTTTAAAGCAGATACACTCAGGCAATTCCAACACACACACACACACACACACACACACACACACACACACACACACACACACACACACACACACACACACACACACACACACACACACACACACACACACACACACACACTCCCTCTCTCTCCCTCTCTCTCTCTCTGGACTGGGCAAATTCTACTTTCTTATGTGTTTTTCTTACATGTAAGACCCTGGTTTTCTTATGCGTAAGATGAGGAGTTAGGATTGCCTTTCAGCTGATGTTTCCTGGCTGACATCATTTCAGTGTTCTTATGATAAACCCACTACTGTTTATCCTATTTTTGTTTTTTTGTTTGTTTTTGTTTTCCCCACCCAGCCCTCTTATTTGTCTCAAGTTTGTGTTTAAGTTAGCTCTGTTTGTATAAATGGAAGAAAAGATGTTATTTATGTTACAATCACAAATGTAAACCAGTTCCCTTACATAAACAGAAGCTACCCAGAGAAAATATAGTAAAAGCAACTTAGGGAGTCTGGGTATAGTCTAGTGGATAAAGCAGTTGATGTGCAAGCATGAGAACCAGAATTCTGATCCCCAGAACCTGCTCATCAGCATCAGCATGGCAAGTGCCCTGGCTGCCAGTAGTCTCAGAACTCAGGAGGTAGAGGCCAAAGATCCCCAGGGCAAGTTAGCTAACAAGAATAGCCAGAGTTGATCTTCAGGTTTAACGAGAGACCCACCTTTGGATTGAGAAAGACACCTGCCTTCAACTATGCGCTACCACATTCTATATGTACACACATGCATACATGTATCCCCACACATATACAGCCATAAGTTTGTTACCATGACACAACACACATGCACCACACATCCACACCCAAACCCAACCCAAAAGGAACCACACCCAAAAGGAAAAGAAAGAAAAGATATATTTTAAAATAGGGTACTCAACTTAGGCTAGATACTATGGGCTGAAAGCCAGGGCCTGGCACCTGCTGTGTGTTTCTCCTATGTTTTGAGTTCTGGAGTATTGAAGAATACTTACAGACAGACTCATTCTGAGACTTTCCTTAGACAGTAGGCAAGAAGGTACAGACTGCAAAGAACTGTTGCTCAGGATCACTGAATTTGGTAGCCACAAAATAGATCACGGTGTTTCTTTAAAAAACAAAACAAAACAGTTTTTTGTTTTGTTTTGTTTTGTTTTGTTTTTGAGACAGGGTTTCTCTGTGCAGCTTTGGAGCCTATCCTGGCACTCACTCTGTAGACCAGGCCGACTTCGAACTCACAGAGATCTGCCTGCCTCTGCCTCCTGAGTGCTGGGATTAAAGGCTCGGCTAAAACATTTTCTTTTCTTTCTTTTTTTTTTTTTTGCAGATTTTTTTATTTGAATTAGAAACAATATTGTTTTATGTGACAATCCCAGTTCTCTTCTTCCTCTGTCCTCCCCTTCCACCACCCCCCAACTAAAACCCTACCTATCCCATACCCTTTCTGCTCCCCATGGATGGTGAGGCCTTCCATAGGGTGCCATCAGAGTCGATTGTATTCTTTGGGATAGGGCCTAGGCCCACCCCGTATGTCTTGGCTCAGGGAGTATTCTTCTATGTGGAATGGGCTCCCAAAGTCCACACCTGTGCTAGGGATAAGTACTAAACTACTACACACCAGCCTGGTCTGGACCCCTTTGGCTCTTCACTCATCCTTCTCTGCATCTGGATTCCAGTTCAGTTCAGTGATTAGTTGTGGGTATCTGCTTCTACTTCCACCAGCTGCTGGATGAGGGCTCTAGGATGACATATAAGTCAGTCATCAATCTTATTATCAGGGGAGAGAATTTAAGGTAGCCTCTCCTCTATTGCTTAGATTGTTAGCTGGTGTCATCTTTGTAAATCTCCAGACATTTCCCTAGTGCCTGATTTCTCTGTAAACCTAAAATGTTTCCCTCTATTATGGTATCCCCATTCTGATCACGGTGTTTCATATACTGATTGCAGTGTTGTTTCATCCACGAATCACAGTGCTTCATCCACCAATCACAGTGCTTCATACAGTGATCACAGTGCTTCATGCACTGATTGCAGTGTTTCATCCAGCAATTGCAGTGCTTCATACACTGATTACAGTGTTTCATCCGCCAATCACAGTGATCATCATAGCACTTTCTACACCAATCACAGCACTTCATACGCTGATCACAGAGTGTCATACAGAGATCACAGTATTTCATATGCTGGTCACAGTGTGTCATATACGGATCATGGCATTTCATATGCTTATCATAGTGCTTTATACGCCACCTCAGACCATACCAATGCTTTGCTGAGTTATCGTCCCCAGTATTCCCTCCCTCCCTCCCTCCCTCCCTCCCTCCCTCCCTCCCTCCCTCCCTCCCCTCCCTCCCTCCCTCCCTCCTCCTTCGTTCCTCCCTTCCTTCCTCCCTCTTTCCCTCCCCATCTCTCCCTCTTTCCTCATCTCATTCCTTCTTCCCTCCCCTGCAGTCCTTCTCTCCTCGTCATTCTTCAGCTTTTCTGGTAGCTATGAGAGGATGTGATTTAGAAGCCATCCATTATTAATCATGCTCCTCCATCTATACTTAATCTATATTTTGCTTTAGTTTGGTATCCGTCTTGGTTTCGTGTTGGTTTGATTTCCCTTTCATGTTTATGGAGAACTGCTTTAGTCGTCCATCTTCCACTGTTTGAAGCGCCCACTCCCCCTTTATAGAGGAGAAGATATATAGCCCTCGCTGTCAGTGTCAAGCAATTATACGCCACCAAATGGCTTGTGATTTGGCATTTCCTCCTGATAAAGGCTTATGACAGATATAATGTGGCAGAGGTCAGGAATTCCGCTGAGTACAACCTGAGGGGATTCTTCAAATTGCTTGAGTTTCATCCGAATCCCCTAGGACACCATCAGAAAAGCGGTCCCCTTCGATTTCAGTTGCAAAGCTTTTCTTCTTCAGTCTTCAGAGAGCTCCTGAGTGAAGATTCGGGAGGCTGAGCCACCTAATTGCACTCTGCGCTCCCTCACATTCGCTCAACCCTTCCCCGCCTTGTGTAATCTGTTATAATTACTCATTTGCTGGCCACAATTAGCATAGGACATTTTATTGGAGCAGAGACAATTTCTTAGCTACCCCAGGTTACTAAATAATTTAAAGAGGGGAAGACAATGAATTTCCATCAAATATGCTTTGCTTTTTAATGTCGGTGTTGCCACTAAGAAATATGATTGTAAGGTAAGAAATCGGGACATTTGAAAGAATAATACACTAGTGATTTTCCATATTATAAAAGTGATTTTTTTCATAGTTTTCTTTTCCCAGCTAGGTGGGTTTAAAGAGGTTGAGAAGAGGGTTGCCCCATTCCACAAAGCAATATGCTTGCCTTCTAGCACAAAGGTTCTCACCCTATAGGTCTCAACCTGTTTGGGGTTGCATATCAGACATTTACAAAGTGACAGTTATAAAGTTATAAAGCAATGAAATAATTTTGTGTTTGGAGTGGAGTCACCACAACACGAGGAACTGTGTTAGAACTGGGAAGGTTGAGAAGAACCACTTCCCTAGCAGGAGGCACTGCCTCTGCAGAAATGGGGGCATCTTGGCAGAAAAATTTCTTCAAAGAGGTGGGTTGTGACTCAGTAAGACAATTTTTTCTACAGTGAATTTCATACAATACTGAACCTACTCTCCTTCATACCCCCAAATCAGCTTAAGGACCCCTAGTTTGTTCTTTTCTCAGTTTTGTCACCAAATCTACATGTGTATAAGCAGATATGAGGGTTCATGAGAGACATTTAAACTGATTTGGGTTTACATTTTCATTTCTACTGCCCAGCTCTAGGGAGGGTGAATCGGGAGGATTTCTGTGAGTTCAAAGCCATCCTGGGCTACATACTGAGTCATAGATCAGTCTGGAAGCACACTGTGAAACCTCATCTTCCAAAACAACGAAACCAGGCCTGGAGAGATGGCTCATCAATTAAGAGTGTCTGCTGCCCTTGCAGCAATCAGTTCTGTTCCCAGAACTGGGACAGTGGCTCCCAATTGCCTGTCATTATCCTTCCAGGTCTAGTGGATCTGATGCCCTCTACCAGACTCTGTAGGCACTTGGACACACAGATGCATACATATATACAGACATCTAAGTGAATAATAAGATCTTTAAATAACCATCCCCCCACCAGCAAAAGAGTGCTTTCTAATGGGAAACTTGTGTAAGATTTTCTGAGGAATTCTTCAGGCTTCCTTGAGCCTAGTTTATTCCTAGGGGTGGGGGATGCTTAAGACTTCACGACACTCCCGATATCACTGATTCCTTTCCCTCCCCAACACATTGACTCCAGCACTTCAGTATGGATTGACTGCATCTTATTAGGTGACAACCTTCCTGGCAGCAGGCCCCTCCTGAGGTCTTCTAGACATCAGTGTAAGCTCCTGTGAGTTTGCCTTTAGAGCCCTGTCTTTGGGCTGCAGTTCATACTTCATTTCATTGTTTTCAAGTGTCTAGAAGCCAGTACATCTGCCTAAGCTGTGGAGCCCAGTGGTATCTCTGCAGAGCACCTGTATCTACAGATTCTGATAAGGAAGAGGGATTAGATTTGTACTCATCCAAGAACCACTGCACCGATGGAGGACCTCTCATTGTGGGCTCAGTTCCAGCCATATCAGCCTGCTGTGGTGCAAGGAACAGAACCAGCCTTGGGCCCAGTGAGATCAGAGGGTATTATTCTTATGGAAAAGATAGTTTCAGGAATAAAACAGCTACAAATGAGGCTGAGGAGGCTTGGGAATCAGAGAGATCTGGATATGTCAGCCATGTTGGCCCTCCAAGAGGACATTTAATGAACTTTAAACTCACAACTCCAGACCCTAAGAGAGACCTACATGGTCCCCTGGAGAAGGGGAAAGGGTCAAGATCCCCTGAGCAAATTGAGAGCATGGGAAGAGGGGGGAGGGAGCTATGAGAATGAGAAGGGAAGAAGAGGAAGGATGCAGAGGTCATGAGGGAGCAGAAAGTTTGAGTCAGGGGAAGATTAGAAGAAAGGATATGTGATAGGTAGTTTTAGTTGAGGGGGTGGTAGGGGAAGATGGGAGGGAGAAGGGAACTGGGATTGTCATGTAAAACAATCTTGTTTCTAATTCAAATAAAAAAATCTGAAAAAAAAGAATAGAGAAACCTTGAAAAAAAAAGAAAAAAATAAACTCACCACTCCAATTCTGTGTGCAAGAGTCAACATTTCTTACCCCAGGCAAAATACCATGCTAGGTGGCTTGAAGTGGTTCCTGTCAGCCAGATTACCCCCTCTATCCTCTCCTTTGTAGAAATAATAAGGTTGCCATAGAAATACCCAGTGTATTTCTATGCACAGTCTCAGCTTTGCAAGTCTCCCCAACCACACCCAGCTGCAGAGAGGAGTGTCTAAGGATTGAGGAGCATCCACATGGCTAGTCTTAGGTTACACTGTCTTCAGGCAGAGGTATTACCTAAGCTAAGGCTGTCCTAGCAAGCTATAGTGTACATCCGAATGTTATCCAAAGGTCCATGTGCTTAAAGGCTTAGTCCCCATCCTGGTACAATTGGAAGAGCTGGTGGGGGGGGGTCTTCAGGTCATCCAGAACATACTCTCAAAGGAATGAACACATTTCTTTAGTTCTCTTGTGGTATCTTGTGACCCCCAAATGATGGGCTGTCCACTACAGCCAAGCATTGGGAGCAAGCATAGGCAGAAGCCCCCAAAACAATGAGTCAAAATATACCTTTTCTCTTTGTAAGGTGATGATGACCTTAGACATTTGTTACAGTGCCAGACAACTGACTAGCATAAGACATAATTTCCCACATGGGAAACTAGGCTCTGTTCCTCAAAGAACCTTGGGTCCCTGCATCACAAAATACATTAGTTCCTTTTCTCACTGCTGCGATATATGTGACAATAGTAACTTACAACACAAAGGGTTTATTTTGGCTCAGAGTTCAAGCCGACAGTTCAGCATAGGGACCATGGCGGCAGGGACTCAAGGTAGCTGGTCACCTTTTGTCCCGTCAGGGATCAGAGAGCAATAGTGAATGCTGGTGCTTAGCTTACTTTCTTCCCCCCACCCTCTTTTCATTCACCCCAGTCCATGGGACAGTGCTGCCTATGTTCAAGGTAGGGTTAGGCATGCTGGGAACACACACATAGATACATCCAGAAGCATGTCTCTTGGATGAGTCCAAGACCAGTCAAACTCACAGTCACTGAAGGCAGTGACAACTCCAGTGACATGGACTGCGCTCACTCTTCAGGTTCTCTTGACAAGTTCTGATGGTTGCAAAGTCATCTTCTGTCTCTGGCCTCTAGACCCACAGATGGCCGCACACACATCTGAAAAAATTAAAATAAAATTTTTTATTGTAGGGTGCTTACTTTTTGGGTATCCCTCCCCTAAGCTCGAAATGAGAATGGAAAGCTCTGACTTCATTTCTTTTGAGAACTGTCTGAATTGTGCACTTTGCTCAAGGGCCATTCAGTAAATATGTACTAAGAAAACAACCGAGTACTATGCTTCACACAACGTTTTATTGCAATCTGCAGTATACATGCAGGGACATAAGTGTGTGCAATTGTTTGGGGAGTTGAGACAGGCTACAGGAGTTGGACTATCACTCTGTAGCCCAGATTTGCCTGGAATTCACCATGTAGGAAAGGCTGACCTTTAGTTTGTGGGAGATTCTTTTCCCTTGGCGTTCACATCTTGGGGTGATAGGAACCACCAGGTCAGACCCTGTGTGTGTTGTTTTTCTTCTTAAATAGCCCTGAGGTGAACATTTGTTAATGGCCACCCAAGGCAAGAAACAGGATAGTGATGGAATCCCAGACCCTGACCTTGCCTTTTAAGCATTGGTTTCCAGACATGATCTCTTCTGCAGCTGTAATTGCTGTCTTCCGTTGTGGAATATTTACTAGCTTGTTTTGCTCATATTACCATGGATTTACTCACCCTCAAACCACAGGGCTTAGTCTTTCCTGTCCTTAGAACCAGACACAAATGAGATTATACAATATGTATTTTTCTACACCTTAATTATTTCACTAGAGATTGATTTTTGATTGTAGGTTTTTTTTTCTGCTAGCATGCTGCCATAAGAAGGTTGATAAATAATTTCCTCCAGAAGGAACAGATCAGTAAGCCAGGTATGATGGTGCAGACTACAGTCCCAGTGCTTGGGAGGTTGATGCAAGAGGATCATGAGTTCAATGGTAGCATGGGCTCAACAACAAACAACTACCAAGAAACAAAACAGTAGAGTTTCTATTAAGCTAATCAGAACTTGAAAGTTGAAGCAATCTGAACTTCAAGTAAGAGCAATATGTGTCTATGGCTCTGCTCCCTGCTCTCTGCTCCTCCCTCCCCTTCCTGACCACTGGGTCTGGGGGAACAGTTAATGAGACGAGCAAGTCATGAAAGCCAACCCTTGTTGCTGCCGCCCAGATGAGGTCCTTGACTCAGAATGTCATTGAGTAAGTGAAAACCTTGGTGACAAATGAACAGTGACAGCTAATGATCCACTAGCATGAACTTATGGTTTTGCTTAGTGGAAGCGAGTGGATGTTGAGATGTGAGACAGCACACTGCTTTGACTACTTCTTCACACAGCTTGTGTTGACTGAAGGCTGCGTTCAAGTGCAGCACAGGTGAGACTGATCCTAAACTCCTCACACGTCTCCAGCTAAATGATCCCCATAGAAGAAGCCCAAGAAATCCAGCAGGGATAGAAGTAGAGGCCAATTATCCTGAGCTTTGAATGCGGACCTCTGCCTGCTAAAGGGATAGAAATAATAAACCAAATGGAAATTCTAAAGTTGAAAGATAAACCAGGAAGACTCCACAACAGTTTCAAGGTGACAGAAGAAAGAACTGGAGCATCACGAGAAAAAATCACCCAGATTTGAAGGATGAGAAGAAGAAAGACTAAAGAGAAATGGACCATCCTTAGCAATCCATGGTGTGAAAGGAGAAGGACAGGCAGACATGTGGTCGGGAGTCTTGGGTGGAGCTGGACAGGAGAAAGAGAGATGGGAACTTTTGCAGAAGTAATGGCTCCATCTTCCTCAAGTTTCTCAAGCAATCATAAAGATGTATTATCCATCCAGAGAGTGCCAAGGATTGAAATCACATAGGTAAATGTAACAAAGATCCTCTTATGGGGGTGATGGTGGTAGAGAGAGTCCTCAATGGTTAAGGGCACTTGCTACTTTTGCAGAGGACCTGTATTCTATCCCCAGCACTCAATCAGGCAGCTCATAGCCACCTGTAACTTCAGCTCCAGGGTCTCTGACAACCTCTTCCAGCTTCTGTGGGTACTGCACTCAAGTGGTGCACATACAACATACACACATGTACAAAATCCATATTTAAAGATATATATATATATATATATATATATATATATATATATGAACCAATCTGTTGAAAATACAGTTAGGAAAAATAAAAACTCTCAAAAGCATCAAGAGCAACACAAAGGAACAAAAAATACTGAGGAGAAAAAACAACCCTGTAAACATAGAATACTTTAGAAAGTAGAATTGGACTTCCCACAGATTAGCAAAGATGGACAACAGTCACTGCTACTCATCCGGCATGGGCATACAAGAGGAGAGCTATCCACTTGAGAGAAGGTGACCCCGGATGTTAACTCCAGTTCAGGCTGAATGGTGAGCATCAGAGATGTGAACACATGACAAAATACAGGTCTTTGGAAATAGATATTTCTCACCTTGCCTTTAGTTTCTTTAAAAGACCATAGATTGTATGAGGCAACACATGTAACACTGTATTACAGAATTTATAATGAACATGTCATACTAAATACATACAATGATAGCAGCAAAGAAAGAGGAGATTGAGGGGACTCAGTGGATCAATGTTTGCATATTTTATCAGATTCAGTTATTATTATTCTGAAGTAGAGTGTGATGAGTTGAAGATGATGAAATTGCTAACCCAGTCACTAGGGAAAGCTAAACAAAATACAGGAAAAAAGAAAAGAAACGGGTGCCAGTGAGGTGGCTCAGCAGGTCAAGGTTCTTGCTGCCAAGCTTGAAGACCTAAATTTAATCCTTTAAACACAGGCAAGAGTGGAAAGAGAACAAACTTCACAAAGTTGCCTCCTGTCCTCCACATATACACTGAGACAGGTGCCCCCATGTTCATGTTAAACAAAAACATTTTCAAAGAAATAGTCATTATAGTAACTAAGAATATTTTAGCACCAAAGGAGGCATTAAACAAGGAACAGAAAGACATGTGGGACAAATAGAAATCACATTGAAAATGGCAGGTATGAATTCTAACATCATCAGCAATTACATTGAATGTGATTGGACTAAACACCCCTCTTGAAAAGAAGAGACAGTAGGGCTGAATTAAAAAGCAAAACACAATAATATGTGGTCTATAAGAGACCTCTCTAAGATTCAAAGGCACCAACAGTTTTGAAGAAGAGGCTGGAAAAAGATATATTTTGTAACCAGTATCTCCAAAAGGAATGAAATGAATGCTACTTAACATTCAAACAATAGTATATAAGGAATTTTACCAGAGACGAAAGATACTTTGAGAAATAATAATAGAGCTATATATAAGAAAGATAGAACAATTATGTATTTCTATGCTCCCAAAATGGAGCCTTAAAATACACAAAAGAATCTGAAAGCATTAAGAGAAATAGGTGAACAGCAAGAATACGTTGAGATCTCAATGCACCACACCTAAGGGATAGGACAAGTCAGCAGAAAATGAAGCAGAACATGAAAGAGCTAAACAACAAAATTAATCACCATGACTTAACTAATGTTGTAGGACCTTTAAAAAAAAGATGTTTCAAATTTCCTGTTCACATGGGACAATGTCCAAGATAGATTATCCAAAATCCAGCTCTTCATACATTTAAGAAGATTGCAGTCACAGTAAATTTGCTCTTTCACCACAACAAAATTAAATTAAGTGTCCACAACAGTAAGGATTCTGGGAAAACCTCAAATATTTGGAAATTAAATACCACCCCCGAATAACTCATGAGTCAAAGAAGAAATCTCAGGGGAAATTCAAAACTATATTTTGAATTTAATGAGAACAACAACAACAACAAAAAGAATACACCAGAGCTCACAGGAAACAATGCATAAGCACAAACAAGGGTTCCTTTTTGTTTTATCAGAGAATGTCTGAAATCAATAGCCCTTTCCTTAGGATATGATCATCATGAGGCAAATAAAAGCATTATTAGAGCAGAATTCAATGGACTACTAGCCTTGCCATATCACAGAGAAAGCCCATAAAACCCAAGGTTGTTCCTTTGACAATATCAACAAACTGGATAAATCCTTGCTCAGCCTGATGAAGACATAAGACATAGGCTAATGATCAAAAATCAGGACTGAGGGTCACCAAGTTAGCATCTCTAAAGAATTTACCACTAGTTAAAGCTACAAGATCTAAGCCTGACAGCCTGAGTTCTCTCCCTGGGACATACCTGGTGGAAGGAAAGTAAGTTGTTCTCTTTATTATTCTTACCACAGGGCCCTCCTCACCATAAATAAATAACTATATGTAATTAAAATCAAACCAAACCAAATGAAAGCAGCAACATCACTACCAACCCCATGGAAACTAAAGATCACAAATGACTTTGTTGTTGTTGTTGTTGTTTTGAGACAGGGTCTCACTAAGTAGACCAGGCTGTCCTCAAACTCATAGAGATCCACCTGCCTCTGCCTTGCGAGTACTGGGATTAAAGGCGTGTGCCACTACACATGGCAATAACTTGATGCCAATTTGTTAGGAAACCTACATCAAAAAATATGCTTTGAGAAAGCCACAAATTACTAAAGTTGACTGAAGAAGAAAAAGAAAAAAATGAGTAACAAATCTCTAAGAAGGAAAGACAACAGACACCTGTCCTCACAGCAGCGTTATTTAAAATTGCTGTAATGTTGGACAATCATGCCATCACTGAGGAGTGGATGAACAAACTGGAATAAATAGCAAAGGAACATTATTTAGCCTTTAAAGGAAAAAAAAACACTTTGCAATATCTGCTTGACATGGGTGATCCTTAGGCACTTGAAACCTACGAAAAGGCAAATGCTGCATGATTCCACTGGTATCAGTGCCTAGAGCAGCCTACCGATAGCCATCGGAAGTAGAATGTTGATTGTGGAAGCTAACATGGGGAGAAATGTGGGGGTGGTGTGATTTAGGGACAGAAACTTTTGGTTTTGCTGGATGAAGAAAATTCTGGAGATTGGTTGCAAGATGGTGTGAATGTACTAAATGCTCCTGGGTTGCACACTCAACATGGCATTTTTTTGTTTGTTTTTCGAGACAGGGTTTCTCTGTGGCTTTGGAGGCTGTCCTGGAACTACTTCTTGTAGACCAGGCTGGTCTCGAACTCATAGAGATCTGCCTGCCTCTGCCTCTTGAGTGCTGGGATTAAAGGCGTGTGCCACCACTGCCTGGTGTGATACCACATTTTATGTTATGCAATTTTACTATTTTTTTAAGAGAAAGATAGCCTGCTTAGAGAGCATAAAACTTTAACACCAATATACCCCTCAAAAGAAGAGACCCACGACACAGTCAGGGATCAGATACTTGCTGCCACAAGCCAAGGAACAGTGAAAGGTTGCCATAGACTAGAGGAGGCAGGAAGATCTCCCCGAGAACCCACAAAGAGAACCTGTCCCTCCTGATGCCTTGAACTTGGATTTCTAGACTCTGGGATGCTGCTATACTAACTTTTGTTTCCTAAACCTCTGGGTTGTGTTACACTATTACCACAGCCCGGGAACACTGATGTGTCCTAGAAATTCCAACCTCTATAACTAACCTACCCGAGACTCTAAGTGTTCAGAACTTTTATTGTCTTATGGATTTAAAAAGGGACACAAGTGACCCCAAGCCAGAACCTTGGAGCTCTTCTCTAGTTCCCATTTTGCATCTGCTACTCTGATGAGTTTCCTTGTCCCATCAGGTCCTGCCGGCTTTCTCCGTTACTTCTTCACACATGGAGGCCACACTGTATTTTGAGCAGCACTTTCCGGTCTGGAAATCATTACTATTGTTTGTGGTTAGGTTTATTTCATGCTCATACTCTCTGCTTTCTTCATCCACAAACCTTGTGTCTGGGATCTCTTTGGTTTCCATCTCTTTCTCCCTGAAGCACACTGATGGATTCCCGCAGTGAGAGTCTGCAGAGGTGACCAACTACACACATGCATATGTACACACACACACACACACACACACACACACACACACACACACACACACACACAGAGAGAGAGAGAGAGAGAGAGAGAGAGAGAGAGAGAGAGAGAGAGACACTTTTTTTTGTAAAGTTCTGTTTGTTTCTTTTCAAATCGGTTAAAGTAAGTTTGACAGGGTTTCCCCACCTGCCTGGCAGATATTAATGAATTTATCACTTATTTCTTTAGATATGTCAACCAGGTAGATAAGATACTCAAAGTGTCTCAGTCTGCTTCTGTGTTCCCCTCTGTTGACTCACTGGTTCTCATTGCATGCTTTTCTGGTGGTGTTGCTAGCCGCAGACTGCTTGTTAGCTCTCTTTATCCTTGGATGATTTTTTTAGGGAGGATTAAGGTCTAGCATAGACACTCCCTCTCCCTAGGAAACTTCAGGGTGGCTTCTGCTGGGCATGTGGAGTGGGTACCACCTTAAGCCCTTTTTAGGGACTGAAACTCACTAGTTAACTCAGGCTGTGAGGACCTGGCTGTGAATCCGCCACAGGGCCAAGGAGAACCCAGATTTCACAGAGCTGGGGAAGAAAGGATACAATTAGGCAAATTTTGTTCTGACATTTAAAATGTGCATCTCTGAAACACCAGCTCAATGAGAGAAGGTCACCTACAAGCTTTCCTCCTAAAATGCCTTAGATCCCCAACTTTTCCTTTACCACACAGCCCTCCAGTAGGAGCCTGGGTGAACCCCCTATTCCAGTTATTTCCATGGTAATATATCTTTACCCCAATTTGGCCTGGGCACTGCTCACAGATCTGAATGTGTGCAGTACCCATCAGGACTGGAAACCGGAAGCCTTGTTGGACTCATTTTCATCTCCTTCATATCTGAATATCCGCACCCAACTGGCACGGCATCACCAGAATGTAGTGAAATTGGGGTGCTTACATGTCTCCAAAGCACTGTACATGTGACTGTGAACTCACACCAAGGAGACAAAGAGAAAAATATATTTGGGTTTCTTGCTGAATTCTGGTTAAGAACACAGTTCAAATCCTTCCTTTGGCAAGCAACATTTGCTTCCATGTTAAAAGTTCTCTGGGTCCAACAAGTCTTAAGATAAAAAAAGCTGGTGTTGGGTCTAGGGGTATAGGTTGGTGAAGAACACATACCTTGCCATAAGGTGCCTTCAAAATAGGAAAATAGGTCATGCAATTCAATCACCACATTCTCTCTCTCTCTCTCTCTCTCTCTCTCTCTCTCTCTCTCTCTCCCTCTCTCCCTCCCCCTCTCTATCACACATTCTTTTTTGTGATTAATTTTATTATTTATTTATTTATTTTATTTATTTTTATTTTATTAGTTCAAATTAGGAACAAGCTTTCTTCAGATGTCAATCCCTTCTCCCTCTCCCTCCCCTCCTCCCCAATATCCCACCTGCCCCTAGCCATCCCCCCTCCACTCCCCAGGCAGGGTAAGGCCCTCAAAAGGGGCTCCCCAAAGTCTACCACATCATCCTGGGCCAGGCCTAGGCCCTTTCCCATGTGTCCAGGTCAAAAGAGCATCCCTTAACAAGGCATGGGCTCTCAAAATCCCTTCTTTTTTCCTTACACATTTAATACAGTGTGTTACCCTTGTACAAATGGAAAAAAATTAAGTTCAACATTTCTAGACAAATATGGCTGTTAATTTTTGTACAATGCCAACTCAACACGATAAACTGGGATACTTTTTTCCAAAGTTGATAGCACAGCTAAAGTTTCCAAAAATTCAAATTATATATATATAAAGACCAATAATGGCAGTATGTTATGCATCAATAGCAGCAACAGCTTTTCCAGGTTCTGCAGTCATTTGAACAAAATTGTAGAGACATCCAGCACTCTCCATTTTAAAAAAAAAAAGTAAAAAACAAAATCCCAGAAAAACAGCACAGTTCTGTTACTCTTGTGGTACCTGGCACCATTTTTTTTAATTAGCTTCTCAATCATCATCTGGAAGGAAACCATTCTGAGTAACATCATTAAAAACAACTCTGATAAAAGCAGGTCATTACTATGTATCATAAAGCAGGTCCACATATGAGTGAGTACATATCATGTTTGTCTTTCTGTGACTGGGTTACCTCGCTCAGAATGGTTTCTTCAAGTTCCATCCATTTTCCTGCAAATTTCAAGATTCCATTGTTTTTTTCTGCTGAGTAGTACTCCATTGTGTAAATGTACCACCATCCATTTTCTGTATCCATTCTTCAGCTGAGGGGCATCTAGGCTGCTTCCAATTTCTGGCTATTACAAATAATGCTGCTATGAACATGGTTGAACAGATGTCCTTGTTATATGAATGTGCTTCTTTTGGATATATGCCTAGGAGTGGAATTGCTGGATCTTGTGGTCGACTCATTCCCATTTTCTTGAAGAGTTGCCATACTGATTTCCAAAGTGGTTGTACAAGTTGGCACTCCCACCAGCAGTGGAGGAGTGTTCCTCTTTCTCTGAGACCTCTCCAGCATAAACTGTCATTGGTATTTTTGATTTTAGCCATTCTGACAGGAGTAATATGGTATCTCAGAGTTGTTTTGATTTACATTTCCCTGATGGCTAAGGATGTTGAACACTTTCTTATGTGTCTTTCAGCCATTTTAGATTCCTCTATTGAGAATTGTCTATTTAGTTCTGTACCCCATTTTTTAATTGGATTATTAGGTGTTTTCGAGACTAGCTTCTTGAGTTCTTTGTATATTTTGGAGATCAGCCCTCTGTCAGATGTGGGGTTGGTGAAAATCTTTTCCCAGTCTGTGGGCTGTCGTTTTGTCTTGCTGGCTATATCCTTTGCCTTACAGAAGCTTCTCAGTTTCAGGAGGTCCCATTTATCAATTGTTGATCTCAGTGTCTGTGCTACTGGTGTTATGTTCAGGAAGCGGTCTCCTGTACCGATTAATTCAAGGGTATTTCCCACTTTATCTTCTAGTAGGTTCAGTGTGGCTGGGTTTATGTTGAGGTCTTTGATCCATTTTGACTTAAGTTTTGTGCAGAGCGAAAGGCTTGGGTCTATCTGTAGTCTTCTACATGTTTGCATCCAGTTATGCCAGCACCATTTCTGGAAGATGTTCTCTTTGTTCCAGCGTATATATTTGAATTGTTTGTCAAAAATCAGGTGTTTATAGGTGTGTGGGTTAATTTCAGGGTTTTCAACTCTATTCCATTGGTCTATCTGTCTATTTTTGTGCCAATACCAAGTTGTTTTCAGGACTATAGCTCTGTAATAGAGCTTAAAGTTAGGGATGGTGATGCCTCCAGAAGTTCCTCTATTGTACAGGGTTGTTTTGGCTATCCTGGGCCTTTGTTTTTTCATATAAAGTTGAGAATTGTTCTTTCAAGGTCAGTGAAGAAATGTGTTGGGATTTTGATGGGGATTGCATTGAATCTGTAGATTGCTTTTGGCAAGATTGTCATTTTTACTATGTTGATCCTGCCTATCTAAGAGCATGGGAGAGCTTTCCATTTTCTGGTATCTTCTTTAATTTCTTTCTTAGAGACTCAAAATTCTTACGGTACAGGTCTTTCACTTTTTTGGTTAGTATTACTCCAAGGTATTTTATGTTGTTTGTGGCAATTGTAAAGGGTGATTCTTCTCTGATTTCTTTCTCCACCAATGTGTCATCCGTATATAGTAGGTCTACAGATTTTTTTGAGTTAATCTTGTATCCTGCCTCTTTGCTGAAGGTGTTTATCAGCTGTAGGAGTTCCCTGGTTGAATTTTTCGGGTCACTTATGTAGACTATCATATCATCTGCAAATAGTGAGAGTTTGACTTCTTCTTTTCTGATTTGTATTCCCTTGATCTCCTTTTGTTGTTTTATTGCTCTAGCTAGAACTTCAAGGACAATATTGAAGAGGTATGGAGAGAGTGGACAGCCTTGTCTTGTACCTGATTTTAGAGGAATTGCATTGAGTTTCTCTCCATTTAATTTGATGTTGGCTGTTGGCTTGCTGTATATTGCTTTTATTATGTTGAGGTATGTTCCTGTTATCCCTGATTTCTCCAGAACCTTTATCATGAAGGGATGTTGGATTTTGTCAAAGGCTTTTTTGGCATCTAGTGAGATGATCATGTGATTTTTTTTCCTCAGTCTGTTTATATGGTGGATTACATTGATGGATTTTCATATGTTGAACCATCCTTGCATCCCTGGGATGAAGCCTACTTGATCGGGATGGATGATTTCTCTGATGTGTTCTTGGATTCGATTTGCCAATATTTTATTGAGAATTTTTGCATCAATGTTCATGAGGGATATTGGTCTGTAGTTCTCTTTCTTAGTTGTGTCTTTGTGTCTGCCACACACTCACACCAAATACTACAAACCATATACATAAACACATACACAAATATACTCAAACACACATCCACATATCTATGCACACAGACACAGTCATGCCACATACCACATACAATGCACATAAGCACACATTCATACCAAATACCATACACACACACACACACACACACACACACACACACACACACACACACAGCTTATGCATACTTTCATTTTAAAGTTTTTTCTTTACTTTTAAAATAACATTTTAAAAAATTTTATATGTATGGTTCTTTTGCTTGCATATGTGTCTGGACATCACATGTATGCATATTATGCAGAGGTCAGAAGAGGGTGTTGTATTCCCTGGGTGAGTGGGATAGAACCAAGGTCTTCTGGAGAGGAACCAATGTTCTTAACCACTAAGCCATCTATCTAGCTCCATGAAGTTTTAAAAATATGTTAATATGTCTACTAGAAATAAATTGTTACAAGCAAGTGTTCAGCTTAGGCAATAGAAGCTTTCAAAGATCGGCAAAGAATCAATGATTTCTCTGGTTTATTAGGGAGAGAGGCAATATTTTTTGATCTATAAATATATTACTAACTTTTTGATTGACACATAGTATATGTACATATTCGCAAGGATGCCATATTTTATATTTAAAGAGACAATGTTTCTCACACATGCAAAGTTAACAGAAACAGAATATTTCTATCACAATATTTAAAAATGATTGTGCTATTTAGAATCAAGAGAACCTTGAAGCATAAAATATTGCTAACTTAAGCTATAAAACCCTTTGGCTTAAATATATAAAATACCCCACACTTTACAGATTATAAGTTTAAAGAAATTGTGAACAATTCAAAGAATCTATTTCCTAAGGATGCAGCCCATACGTTTCAGGTTTTCATTCAGTTTAATGCCAGGTGTTTTTGTACAATCAGTCCAACACATGAGAAGATATTTTGTTCCTACTTGTATAACACATGTGTCATGTCATCCAATTTTAGAATTGTCCCTTCTTTTCCACAGTTTCCCTTTCTATGGTTTCAGTTACTTGTGGTCAGCTGAAAATAATAAATGGAAAATTCTAGAACTAAACAAATCCTGAGTGTTCAATTACACACTGTTGTGGTAAGAGCAGCCTTCATGCCACCCTGTTCACTCTTGAGCTGGGCATGACTCATGCCTTTATCCACATATCCACACTCTATGTGCCATCCATCTTTTGGTCACACAGCAACCATCTATCTCAGTTATCCAGCTGACTGTCACAGCATCACCATGCTGATGTTCATCTAGCTCTTGTTTTACATAATCATGGCCCCAGAGTACCAGAGTAGTGATGCTGGTAATTTAATTACACTATAGTGTAACAATTGTTCTACTATCATTAGTTATTGTTAATATCTTATTGTATCTATTAATGAATTTAACTTTGTTGTGAGCATGCATGTATAGGAAAGAAACCTGGGAAACAGAGTTGAGTGTTGTTCTTGGTTTCAGGCCTTCAAAGGGCTTCTTGAAACTCACCCTTCACAGATCAGGTTAGCTGAAGGTAGGAACGCCAGGCCACAGGACTTTATTTTGAAAAAGCTGAGTAAGTAGTAATGACCACAAAGTATAGAGCCATGGAAGGTTGTTTCTTCTCCCCATTTCACAGTAGTGTTGAAGTCAGCAGAGGTGACTGAGTGCACACCCCCAGGGCAGTGCCACACTCAGCAGCAAGGCCTACTTTCCTTGGATGTGTTCCAGCAGCACACTGTCCCTGTAGTCACCACACCACCACCCCTCTCAATCTCCAGAAGTTTGAGATCCTTGACTGACTCTGAAGCAGCTACCCCTAGTCCTTTTGAATGGTTCCCCCATGTGGCAGTTGCACACATACCCAGCAGTGGATACTATAAGGATTCAGGCATTATGCTGGCCTGCCCCTGTCACCTGGCAGAATGCACTCAGGCAGTAGTACCCTGGTAAGCCCAGTTCCATGACTGCTAGTCTGGACAACAGGTGCAAAGGATGCTTTTAAAAAGAAAGACCCCTGCCCAATTATCCCCCCCCACCACCATTCCGGATGTTCCCCTGGGGCAGACAGGAGTTTTCCTGTCTCCCTCTTCTCCTGTCTTCTGTCTCTGTGTCTCTTTTTACCTCTTTTCTCTTTCCTTCCCCCCTTTCCCTTTCTAATAAAGTTTCTCACTTAAGCTCTGTCTGCCTAGCATGTTTGTCCCCTGCCTCGGTCACCCTTGCCTGCCATGGAATCCGCCAAAGTTCCCCACTCTCTTTATCATAAAAGATGCCACCGAGAAGCCAAGTCTCTGTCTAGTGACAGCTTGGTGAAGAGTGGAGTCTTTGTTTCAGTTTCCCCATCAATTAGAGGGCAATAACAACTATGTCCATGTCGCATACCTGCTATGAGAAGTAAATGGGGCCAGTACTGAAAACTTTAGGACAGTCAATGACACACACAAGGTGCTCAGCAAATGTCTAATGTTATCATTCAGTCTTTAGAAATAGGAGGCACAGGCTCTGCTAGCTCACCTAGGGAGAGGGGTATTCTTGAGAAAGAGAGAGTCTTGAATGTAGTTCAGAAATAATTAAATGCCTTCCTCGATTGAAATAGAAAGGCAATTAACACAGGGAAGTATTTTTCTCTGTGGTATCTAGGACATATTTTTCTCATTTTCCTTTTGTAATGGGAAAATGTGAAACTCACTCTGGTGGGGTCAATTGTTCTCCAACAAACAGGTTTCAAATAGGGAAAGTGGGTAGGACCCTAGAGATCTTATCATCTGCGGCTGGGTAGTAATGATGCCTAGGGCTCAGGCAAGCTCTCAAACCCCTCTGGGTTTCAGACTCCCTAAGCATAAATTTGGGATAAACTATACCAGGCTTCAGTGGTGGTGGTGTCAGGTTGGTGGGTAGCAGCTGAGCCAGTTCCAGAGCTGACCTTACAGTGGGCTTTCTATTTCCAGGGAGCAGCTTGCCCATCTAACATGGAGCCTAAAAAACAATGTGGACCATCTGACTAAGCCCACACTAAGAGGAGTGAACAGACTGCAGATTGTGGGGGAGGATTTATGGACTGCATCTGGGAGTGGCTTTCACCAAGGGATGCTGGGAAATTCTGGCTAGCTGTGGTTCAGAAGGAAAATGCTTAGCAGTTCCATGTAGAAGAGTACAGCAGTGACCACTCATTCATTCCCTCAGTACCAACTGCCAAGTTCAGAGAAATCACATCAAGGTCATCCCATTTCAAACTGTAGGTATCAATCATCTCAGGATACTTTTGTAATTCTGAATTTTTTACTTAGGGGTGAGAGTTATAAGGGCTTGAACCTAGGGCCTAGCTTATGCTACCATTGAACTGTAGCCCCCTTTAACTTATTTTTTAAAGACTAGGTTTTACTAGGCTGCCTAGGCTGCTTTGGAATATACTCCATAGCCTGGGCAGGCCTTGAACTTTCAACCCTCCTCCTGTTCCTCGTTCCTCCCCCTTCTGTTCCTCTTCTTCCTCCTCCTCCTGTTTCTCTTTCTCCTCTTATTCCTCCTCTTCCTTTAGCTCCTGAAGGAGCTAGAATTACAAGACTGTCTGGGAGTGGGTGAAGGGATGTATGTGTGATAAATATATATATATATATATATATATTATATATATATATATATGTGTGTGTGTGTGTGTGTGTGTGTGTGTGCTATATAAATATATAAAAATAATACATATAAATCACACATGCATATATGTGATTTTCATATTTTAATTATGGTGTGAGGTGTGTATATCTGAATATAGGTGCCTGAATCCAGAAATGTTAGATTTCCCTGGAGCTGCAGTTACAGGCGACTGTAAGCTGCCCTGAGTGAGTGCTAGGAGCCAAACTAGGGTCTTTTGTAAGAGCAGTATGTGTTCTTAACTGCTAAGCCATCTTTCCAGTCTCCTGAAAAATATTTCTAATAATGATAAAATATAGGTAACATTTACTGGTTTTTAATGTTTATAACTGTATACTTTGGCGGTATCTGAAACATGTTTTGAGAGAGGGATGCCCCTAGGTGGTGGCTATTTTCTTGTCTGTTTGTGCAGCTGGGGATCCAATGTAGGGCCTCGGAGTATGCAAGGCAAGAACTCTACAGCCTTGGCGCTATATCCTCAGCTCCTGGTTGAAAAATAATTTTAAAACAGTATTTTCATTAATCATAGCTAGATTTGTCTGCTCATTAGTGCTGATGGTGATCCGTAATCATTATATTTTTATGCTGAAATGATCCCTTTAAACTTTCCTATGCAACATAAACTAAGAAAAACTTTTTGGCAGTTCAGAAAAATGAGAAAAGCATTAGAAAAAATGGGTCATTACAGAAGAAATTATATAAATATGCCACACCCCGAGGAACCTATTTAATTGAAATGGGAACTATGTTGACATTTTGGTGGTGACAATTTCACTTCCACAAAATAACATGATATCCAACACATTTTTGTTGTTTATTTTTAAATCATGAATTTTGTGTGTATGGGAGTGCCTTTTAAATTTATTTTAGAATTTGGTTTCCATGGTTGTTTGTATTTATTTATTTAATATTTGAGACAGGGCATCATTTGTCAGCCCAGGAGGCCTGCAATTTACTATGTAGACCAAGCTTGCCTTGAAGCTATAGAGATCTGCCTGCCTCTGCCTCCTGAGTGCTACTACATCCAGCCCCCACAGTTGCTATTAGGTTCTGTAGGAATTTATTCATTTACACATGGTGTTAAGTTTTAACAGGCTGAAACTAATATAAATTGGAATCTGTGTGCTCTATGAATACGTTAGAGGTGTGTGTGTGTGTGTGTGTGTGTGTGTGTGTGTGTGTGTGTGTGTTTGGGGGGGCTGTGGATGTAGCTCAGTTGGTAGAGTGCTTGCCTAGTATGGATGAAGCCCTGGGTTTTCTACCTAGTACTGCATGAATCAGGCATGGTGGTGCACACCTGTAAACTCAGCACTCTGGAGGTGCAGGCAACAGGAACACAAGTCTAAGGTCATTGCCAGCTTTAGAACATAGTAAGTTTTAGGACAATCTGGGCTTTATGAGACCCGTCTCAAGAAGTGAAACCCATTAAAGAAAATATATCAAAATAAAGGAAGGACAAAGTAGAACTGGTAGGCCTGGTGCTTACCAGGAAAACTTGTAGAACTTGTCTAAAAAAAAAATTACCAAAATCAAGCCAAACAAAAACAAAACCACAGAATAAAACTGGGCAGTTGAGATGGTTCAGTGGGTAAAGGTGCTTGCTCCCAAGCCTGACTACCTGAGTTCAATCCCTGGGACCCACATGGTGAAAAGAGAGAACCAACTCCTGCAAGCTATCCTCTGACTCAGTGTGTGTGTGTGTGTGTGTGTGTGTGTGTGTGTGTGTGTGTGTACATGAACGCACATGCACACTCGCACCCACACCCCTGCTATGGTGTATGTATGTGTTCAAGTGCATGTCTGCACTCACACACAGTAAATAAATAAAAATATAATTAAACAACAATAGGGCATGGAGAGATGACTCGGCTATGAAGCATGCTTCTTCCTGTTCTTTAAGAGGACCAGAGAGTTTGGTTCCCAGCACCTACATGGGGTGGCTCACAACTGCCTGTAGCTCCAGAGGCTCCAATACCATCTTTTGGCCTCCCACAGTGCCCCTACACACAGGATATACACACAAACATGTGCACATAAACAAAAAGAAATCTTTAAAACAGGAGCAGCAGCAGCAGCAGCAACGACATCAAAATGCTGGATATAGTAGCATAGTCAGGTTGTATTTCCAGCATTCCACAGGCAGAGATGAAATTCCTGGCCAGCCTGACTACACATAAGGACCTCACCTGTCAAAAAATAAAATTAAAAAAAGAACGAAAGTTGATTAACAGAGTTTTTACAAAAAGGCATCTGTCTATGACTAAGCTTAAATGTCCACCCAACAATGGTAGTTTTCTTCTACAAGAGACTTGCGTTTGAATTAGGAAGCTTTAGCAGCTTGCGGTCAACATAGGTTGATGTGAGCTGCATCAACAAGCAGGTCCAGGTTCTCAGTGGCTTCAGCACCTGCTGACCTTCAACCCATTGCATACTGTTAGGACAGGTGCTCATGACAGCAGAAATCAAAATGATGCGTCCGGCTCTGCTTGGGGAAGGGGGCACTGGGGGTCCTCTCACCTTTCATTGAATATTGTGTATCAAGTAAATAGGATGGCTGCATCAAATTTCAAGGACAACAGTGTCATCTTTTTGAATACTCAGGAGAGTGATACCAGGTATCTATTTAACAACAGAAACATTACACATCTATCTATACAGGAGTGCTCTATGGAGTTGGCTCCTTTCTTCCTCCCTCCCTCCCTCCCCCTCCCCCTCTCCTCCCTCCCACCCTCTTTCCCTCCCACCCTCTTTCCCTCCCTTTCTTCCTCCCTCCCATCCACTCTTTTTTATTTGATATAGGGTCTCTTTATGTAGCCTTGTCAGGCCTGGAACTTGCTATGTAGATTGGTCTGGCCTCAAATTCAGAAATCCTCCTGCCTCTGCCTTTCTGGTACTGAGACTAAGGGCATGCACCACTAAAGTTGCAGACAGCTTTCTTAATTTCATGGACAGCTGTGGCCAAACCAGCTCATCAGCCACATGGTGCAGGTGACTGAACTTGCTTCTCCTCCTGTTGATAGGAGTGAAGGCAATAATAATTCGCTGCCAATTTTCAATTATTATCTAAATGAAAGGAGCCATATTGTTGGCCATCAGCCATGCTACTGCAAAGATGAAGAAAAAAGCTCAATGGCCTTATCCAGGGCATTTCACACAGCCACTATTTCTCACAAAAGTTTCCTGGCAATTTCTTTAGGTGACTAGTTCGTAAAAAGCTGAGGAGTCTTTAATCATATTTGGTATAGAAACTAGAAACTGACAGAGCCTTTTACATGCTTCCTTCCCATCCATCCTGCCTGTTTTTCTAACAGCTCCACCTTTGACTAATCTGAGATTGGAGAAGGGAGGCATTCGCTTATCCAGGAAGCAGTTAATACAGAGCCAGTGTGAGAAAATACAAAGAACACTTTACAAAGCAGTGTTGGCTTTGGAAACACAGGGAGGTTTCCTGTAGGTCCAGCTCCTGATCCAGCTCCTGTAGGTTCACCTCCAATGGCAGCTTGCTAGAGAGGGATGCTAGCCTGCAGATCATCTGGTCTTTTTGTTTTTAGCTTTTCTAGATGTTATCTTCATAGGCTACTATAACAGAATGACACAGGACCAGTGCTTTAACCAGCAGACATTTAGTCCTCACAGGTTGGAGGTTTAGGAGTTTGAGATCAGTGCTAGATTGGCTAGGCTCTGCTGTGGTTCTGGGGTTACAGCTGAACTTGTTGCTAGGCTCTGCTGTGGTTCTGGGGTTACAGCTGAACTTGTTCCTTAGTCATGGCTGGTGAATCTCAAACTTGGTCCCTTCACTGAGAAACAACTCTCCCCTGGCCTGCAGATGGCTGCCTCTTTGCTATGTTTGCTGTGTTTGGGAGGTAGTACCAGCATATGAGGGGTGAGTGCCAAGGTTTCAACATATGGTTTGGTGAGTAGAACACAAACATTTAATCCATAGCATGAGATGAACTAAATTCTGGAAAGGTTAACTTGCTCAAGATGATGTTTCTTATCTCTTTTTCTGTTTCTTTTTTAAAAGATTTATTTATTATGTATACAGTGTTGTGTCTGCACATTTGCCTGCATGCCAAAAGAGGGCATCAGATCTCATTATAGACAGTTGTGAGCCACCGTATGGTTTCTGGGAATTGAACTCAGGACCTCTGGAAGAGCAGTCAATGCTCTTAACCCCTGAGCCAACTCTCCAGCCCAAGATGATATTTCTTAAAGACTTGATTGGCCAAGTATTTTTTACTTTTGTCAACTTGAAATTACAGAAGTGAATGTAATGAGGAAAGAAATGTTTCCCTTTTTTAAAGATTTGTTGTTTTTTTTCATTTTTTATTTGAATTACAAACAAGATTGAATTACATGACAATCCCAGTTCCCTTCTCCCTCCCCTACCACCCTCCCCAACTAAAACCCTACCTATCACATATCCTTTCTTCTAAGGTTTGTTATTTTCATTTATGTATATGTATGTGTGTCTATGTGAGCATCTGCTGCAGGTACTCATGGATGCCAGAAGAGGGCATCAGAGTCCCTGGAGCTGGAGTTACAGGTGGTTGTGAGCAGCCCAGTGTGGGTGCTGAGAATCCCAACTCTGGTCCTCTGCAAGAGCATTGAGCAATCTTGATAGCTGAGCCATCTTTTCAGTCCAGAGAAATGTTTATTACCCTGCAGAATTGCTAAGAAATCCTTTTACAGTCAAACTTTAAGGGACTTACATGGCGTGTCTGCAAATGGCCAAAATGCTCTTGGAAAGTAAGTCCTAGCAAGAATTTTGAGGTTCCTTTTAGTTATTTCTACAATTCATTTCCTTTTCTCTTTTGAAAGTTTTCCAAATGATGTTGTGAATCCCAGGAATAACTTGACTAAAATGATGACATTCAGTTTTCTGATTATTCTTTTCATAAGATATAGAAATCCACTTTTTTTTTCACTTAAGGGAAGAATTTTCTTAGTGTCTCCCAGAAGAAAAGATGTCACTTTCCTAAGTGCATTAATGAAGAAGGCCAGGCTACACTGCAGTCAAAGAATTCCCTGTGCTTTATAGAAGCAGGACAATTTCCCACTCATTTGAAATGTCCCTATGAGTACAGGAAACTCCATTACAAATTGTCTTTACAAAGAGTAGCAGGTTAGTGTAAACTCCATTTGGGGGTCCACCAGATCCTGTAGCTAGGGAGGGGAACTTGGTGAACTGCACACTGATTTATTTATTATGTATATATGTATTTATTTATTCTGCCTGCAGGCCAGAAGAGGGCACCAGATCTCATTATGGATGGCTGTGAGCCCCCATGTGGTTTCTGCGAATTGAACTCAGGACCCCTGGAAAAGCAGACAGTGCTCTTAACAGTTGAGCCATCTCTCCAGTCCCTTCACTTACTCTTCTTGCTTCTTCCCATGAGTGACATGTCATGCCTGCTAATTCCTGATTTGCCAAGGCAAATCACAGGGCTTCTGTACATGAAAAGTACTCAGAACACCCCAACCTGGAAATACTGGAAGAAGCATTCTGCAAAAAAAAGGAAAAAGACTCAGAATTTTCATGGATATCCCTAATGACTACCATGGAGAGAAGGTGGAGGAAGAAGAGGAAGAGGAGGCAGATAAGGAGGTGATGAGGCTGGGGAGGAGGAGGATGAGAAGGTGGTGGTGGAGCTGTTGCTGTTGCTGTTGCTGCTGTTGCTGGCAGTAGTGGTGGTGGTGAAGGGAGAGAAAGAAATAGAATAGATCCTTATTTGTCAAAAAGCCAGTGTGCCACAGTATCAGTATGAGCCAAATTCTCAACCAAGGATAATGAAATCTCATCAGCCATACAACTAAACCAGTGAGCACACTACTTTGATACAGGTAAAGCTCCACAAATCTCTTCATCGCCATACAAGAGCATCTCATGCAACAAGAAACAGTTACAGATGGATCCTGCAATGGGGTCTCTGGAAATGGATTGTTGGTGGGGGGCACATTTCTGTCTTCTGTAGATTTTTCTGTCTTGATTCTCTGAGAAGTTATACATGAGCACTACCCATTTACCTTTCTAGAGTGTGAAAGTTCTAACCTGAGTAAGCCGAAAGTTGATTTTCACCAAAATTACAGGAGTAACTCTTTAATGAGTCATTCCAGAAAGAGACACTGAACTTTTAAAATATAGCTGGACTCTGTTCCAACAACCCTAATTTGTTTCTCTTATTTGGGTGCAGCCATTTGCATACACACATTTGCTTAGCTTAATTTCAAAGCTTTTAATATGTTAGTTGAAACAATGTTTTTTTTTTGAGTGGGGAAACATTCAGACTAGCTCAGAATCTCCCCTAATTAAAAATTTAGAGTTTTGTACTTTCCAGAGTAAGAAACATGTTAACAGTCTCCCTTTAAATCTTATTTGGCAAAAATCTACAGAAAGGGCGGGAAACAAAGCCTGCTGATTTACTGTTTAGTTATATCTTCCACCTTCCACCCCTTAAATGTTTTTTTTTAACATAACAGGGTTAACATAAACACTCAAGTCACTACAAAGTAAACATGTCCCATCACATAATACATGTCCAAAATGAAAATGAAGATACAACCACAAGGTAATTTCTCAGCACCCACATGGCAGCTCACAACTATCTGTAACTCTAGTTCTAGGGTATCTGACTTGGTTTTCTGATCTTCAGTGGCAGGAGATATAGACTTGGTGTACATACATACCTGCAGGGAAACACTCATACACATAAAATCAAAATAAATAGTAAGATATCTTTAACAAAGGATTAAGGAGATTGTGGGATGAGTGCCTTGGCCCAGGTCCCTTAGGTAAACAGTGATGAATATGCTTTGTGATCAACCCTTGTGTTGTCTGTCAATCAAGGTGCTTGATGCCAGCAGTTCTCTTCCTGGCTCAGTTCTTTGGGGAATGGATTAACCTGAACATGAGTGCCACTCTGAGCCTCGTCTGGTCACATAGCCTGAGGCTATAGGGCTGATGGAGTTTGCAAGATAGTCTAAAAGTGTGTTTTGGCATCACCCTGGCCTCAACTTTGCAAGGTGACCTTGGCTAGGCACTTTTCCCCCCTTCACTTGGTTTCTTCACTTGCAAACTACATAACATAGGGGCTGGCTATGTGGCTTTGCTGGAAAGATTAAATATGACTGTCATATACTTAGCATAGTACATTGTGTCAGAGACCCCATGACACACATACCAAATAAGCTGTAGACTGTTGGAAAAACAGTCCTCGACATTATTGAGTAGTTCCTTGATTAGGGAGGGCAGAGTATTCCTGGCAGTGTGAGATGAGTCTTAGGGGAAACCATGGAAAGATACCCGTGGGCTGCCTTGGAGGGAAAGGTTCTTTTAGGTAACTTTGGAAATTTAATCGTGGCGGATGGATAGTCTAGAGATGCTCAAAGTGTTCCTGGGAAGGCGAGGAACGTATTGACCGAATAAAGAAATGGTGAACTTGAACCAGCGCTGGGAAATCTCAATCTCGAGCGGCAGCGCCGTGAAGGAGCTCAAAGATCGCGAGGTGGCGCTGTGACTCCACCTTAGAAGACGATTCTGGCTCGCAAGTAGCCTGAAAGCCGGGATCCGCTTAGAGGGCAGGGTCCTGTTGGTAGCTTTGGCTGGGTCTTTGTGGCAGCCAAGCGAATCAACAGCGATAAAGGGAATGAACACACAAGCAAATCTCCCGGAAGCGGTCTCCTTTTGGACACCGCATCAATAATCAGAAACTGTCCGAGAGGAACCATTAAGAGCGCGGAACTGTCCAGCAGGGACCGTTGCGCTCTCAGTTCGTGTAATTTGTGGGTGGAAATTACACCTGGTCTGCAGGGAGCTGAGTTGGGCGCTCATCCCTGGCTTGTGGCCATGCCCTGCACTCATCCAGCAAGTTCCCTCCCACCCGTAAGGCCAAGGGACCTGAAGTCTCACCGCTGCCCTTGGCACCTCGGTTTCCACACAGTCCGCTGCTTTCCTGTAGCCGGACTTAGATTTTTAGGATGTCTTTACTGCATTCAACACAAACAAGTGCGCACATGAAACGTGTGAATTCGGGCTCATACTCACGTGTATGGTCGTGCTGTGCACACGCATACTCACACACCATACTCACATACGTCTACACATGACACTCATACACACTCTCGATAGAGGGGCATCTGTACTCATTCCCGTGGCACTGCAGTCGAGCAGAAGTGCTCACAGCGAGCCAACAGTGCCCTGTCACCTCTCAGCACCTACATGCACTGAATAGGCCCACAAATATGCAGCGGCCTGTCGCTGATGGAAACCTGTTTGCACATTCACACCACGGGCATCTTAAGCAATGGTAGCAGGAGGACCAGGAAGCGCGCAAATACCCAGAATGTCATCAAAGAAATGATCGAGCGCACGCACAAACTTTGATTTCACTTGGCTATTTTGAGCCCATTTGCCAAACGCGCTTTTCCTTTCTCAACTTTCCTTTAGAGAAACAGGCCCATTTCTCTCTTAAATCTTTACAGGCCCTTAAAAAAATTCCACCTCAGTTTGTTTTTTAAAAGTTAAGCAATGCTAATTTACAAACTGCTGGAGAGCTCCCTTCTAACACCCTTGGACCCCCGTGTGTAGAGGGAGCCAGGTCCAGTCTCTCTGGCTGAAAGGGGGAAATTCACAAGGTTTCCTTGGTAGCAGTAGACGAGAGGTCTTTTTCTGGAACTTCATCGTTCTTTTTCTCAATTCAGAATGACCTGGGGTTTTAGGTATCTGTGTGCTCAGGCCAAGACAGAATCATCTTTTCCCCCAATGAAAGCTCAGGCTTCTGTCCTGTAATGGACATGGTGGACATCGGACATTGCAGTGAAGTTCTGTACTTAAGCTGTTTTCATTAGGCGAGCTTGCCTGAGCTTCTACCTCAGCCGGGACAGGGTGGGACCATGTGTTTCACATGGTCTCCCTGGGGAGCTCTGTCTGGATTGGGAGAGAAGCACCCGCACGTGTTATAGCCCAAACGTGTTTTCAAATATTCATATTCGTTAGGGTTTCCCGAAAACTCTCTCTTCTCGCTCTGTGCCTGTGCGGTTTGCCCTCACGATGATACATGTCCTCCCTCCCTCCCTCCCTCCCTCCCTCCCTCCCTCCCTCCCTCCCTCCCTCCCTCTCTTCCTCCCTCCCTCCCTCTCTTCCTCCCTCCTTCCTCCAGCTTTCTCTCCCTCTATCTCCCTCCCTTCCCCCCTCTCTCAACCCCACTATATGCAACCGGGACCTAATGCACTACCACTAGCGAGTTTGGGTGGTGGTGGGTAGATGGTCTATGCCTCTGCCGGGTGGAGGTTTGGCTCCAAGGTTAGTATTAGGAGCACCAGGCCAGAAGACAAAGACATAGTGACTTTATTAGCGGTGTGACCCGGAACGGGGGAAGGGGGGGTGACACAAAGTTTTTTCCTTCTGTTTCCCTCGCAAACTCTCAGTTTCCTCACCTGTAAAATGGGAGTGGCCTGTGGTGGAAATTGAGTTATCTCATGCCGGGTAAACCCAGCAACAAACGGGATCTATTTATTGTTTGGGACGATCCCGGGGGATACCCGAGAGGGGCAGATTCTGGTCAGGGAGGGGACAGTTTCGAGGAACCCTGACACTCCTGGTCCTATTAGAGCCTAGAAGGTTGTTTGTTCGTCTTCAACCTCCTGTGAGTGGCTATCATTCTCTCCTTCAGTTTCCTAGTTGGTACCAAGAGGAAAGGGGGTAATCCCAGGGACAGGGACTGGATGAACAAGTGGGGACTTTTCCGGAGCGCTGCGAGGTCGCAAGCCTGGATCAGAGTCCGGATTTCCGGTGGCGCTCTGGCCGGCGGCTCTCACGCTCCCCACTCCCCATAGCGGTGGATAAATACCACCCGGGGACACGCCAGGGTTTAGTAGATGCGTGAGTTCCAAATGCTTGGCCTCCTCCACCCGCATGCGCCTCTCCCTCGCCATCGCCTGGATGCGACCCGTAGGTCCTTTCTTTCTCAGGGCTCAAGGTTTTTACCAACTCTGCCGGGTGACCTCCCCCAAACCCGACCCCCGACCCCCATAAGGAGCGCTCAGATTTCTGCCTGTCCCTATTACACGTCTCAGACGCCTAGTGGTCCTGCAGCTCCCCAGGAACATGCAGCAGACAGAGGGCCTTTGAGCCTCGCTGCTTAGTCGCTGTTTCTCCTCTTCCCGTTCCTCTCAGCACTGAAAGAAGCACCTGTCCTCCTACTGGAAGTCCAAACAGCCTCTGGCAAGGAAGCTAAGAAAGGTGAGGGGGTATTTCTCCTGGACTGTTGGCCCTGGGGGCGGGGGCCCTTAAGAAGAGGACAGTAGAACTCCTTGCCTTCGGGACTAGTCCCAAGCCTGGCCTCCTGGGGGCAGACGAGCAAAAGCCATCCCCTCGTTCCCTGGGACATTCCCTGTGGCCCCAGTTCCATTGAATTCAAGGGGTCTTTCTTTTTACTGAAGAGCAAGCAGGGGAGCCTATTTCTACCCAAGCCCCTATAAGTTATTGCGTGATTTGATATGCCCCAAGAGAGAGAATCTGAGTTTATAGAAGTTTGGGACTGACAGGGTGTGAGACGTCTTGCTTGAAGGGTGCAGGGGCAGGGAGGGACTTCTTGTGACCTGGCCTCAACTTCCTCCATCACTGGAGGAGGACCCAAAAAGCTGGGCAGCTCTACTTGGCAGTGTAGACCCTCTGAGAGCCTGTCCATTACCCTGACCATTCTGAAGAAGACTGAAAAAAGTGCCAGAAGTTCAAGGGGAACGTTGTTCCAGAAGAAACACTCCTCTGAAGTGACTCCTGATAAACCCGCTGTGTTCTTTCCTCATTCACAGTTACCTCTTTCCCCTGTCACCACTTCCCCCCCTCCTTTGGTTTTCTCTCAGAGATGAGAGAAAGCAGTGAAGAATTGCTAACTTTCTTTAAATATAGATTCCTAGGCACCAATGTCAGAGTCTCTGAATCTGCAGCTATGACTGAGACTTATGAATCTGAATGTTCAAGTATGCATCTCCTTCATGACACACACACACACACACACACACACACACACACACACACACCACCCTCTATGGTCCTGATCCTGGTCCTGGGTGTCGTTCTCAGTTTTCTGTCACCCTCTCTTTTCCACTTTGTCTCCAGCCTCCTACTTCTTAAACATTACTGGATGCAAAAGCCATGTTAAAAGTGCAAACACCCAGATAAACACCTACAAATGCACTCTGCTTAATGAAAACAAAGTATGCCCATCATCCCAGGTGTGGTGCTTGCTGCCTGTCCCAGCTAAAGGGAATTAGTATTACCCAAAGATTCTTGCCTCCCCCTCTTTGCATGCTTCTTCTCTGACTTGGTGGATGGATGTAGTTGGTTCCTGGATAACTGGACTGCTAAAGATGCCATTTTCTGTGCCAGTTTTGCTTTGGGGATAGTGAGTTTCATGTGCTTACTAACACCAGGGTCCTTTGTAGATGACCTCCAGAAGTCTATGTTCTCTGTGAATCCTGCTAATCACAGACCTCAGCATGACTGCATTTCTCCTTTTTCAGGCAATGATGTTTTCCTGACTGTGTGTTCCCCATCACTAGGACATATATTCTGCTACATTAACATAAAACTTTCAATGCTTTGGTCTGATTACCAAAGAGAAAAGTGGAGATTTGAGCAGTTAAAGAGAGGAAGGCCAGAGTCTTAAGCTAGGGCTTCCTGGGACCCATTGTTGGAGGATGGCCCCTGCTTTCTGATGCCCCTTACCTTGAAGTAACACCCCCTCCTCCCAACTTAGGGAAGGGAGTGATTCTGTAGACTCTGTAAGCTAACAACATCCTTTGCTTGCAGCTTTGGAAAAAGTTTAATAGGCCTAGTTTCAATTGTGCATTTAAGTTCTATAGAGGTGGAGAAGGACTGGGTGTCCACAACCATGTAACTCTTCCCATCTTTTTACACACATACACACACACACACACACACACACCACCACCACCACCACCACCACCACCACCACCAATTGTGTTCCAGAAGCTCTGGCAGATGCCATGGGGACCCTGAGGGGTCAGATGATCTCTGCAGGAATTGCTTGGAGGAGATACATTAATTTTAGTAGCAGGAAGAAACATCCTAGCACCTGTGTGGTCCTGATAAATACTCTGAGAGCTAGATGGGAGATCAAGTTGGGTCTGAGGACAGTGACCATGAGTGCACCTGTAGGCTTGCAATAAACTCACTCTTTCATCATGAAAGGGCTCCACTTTCCTCCTCTGCCAGACCCACAAAGCATAACCCTTGCCTGTCTTAATTCTTTCATTCAACAGAGATATGTGTACTTTTCCATCACTGACCCCAGTACATATTCTAAATCAAATGCCCAAGGAAGGCCAGCAGAAAGGGAACCTGGATTTCAGGCGAAGAATTTCCCCAAGGAGTCCTTAGCAGATTTGGCTGCATCCAGGGATGTCCTCTGAGGATAATATAACACTTTACCATGAGCTTATTCGACGTTGCAACCTTAAGAAAAAAAATATTGGGGCAGGCACATTACCCATAACTGTCTAGCTATTTCCTCCTCAGCCACAACACAAAGGCCAAAAAGCCTGAGGTGGAAGGCAAGTTAACCTTCCTTCCTCCTCCTCTTCCTTCTTTCTTTCCTTCCTTGTATTCTTCCACTGACACCGTTTCCTCCTTCTCCTCCGCTACCCACCTCTCTTCTCTATTTCCCAGTCCCTCTCCTTGTCCTTGTGACTGAAGTTGGCTCAAGCTGCCTTCCTTTTTGACAGAAAAACCCTGTGTGCCCAATTACCAACTAATCAGAGAAGGAAACATCCTTGCTGCTTTGATAAAGAAAAATAAAATGCTACGCGGAGCAGGAGAGGGAGTTGGGGATTAAATCTGAGGATATTTAGAGTCACACCTTGGCACAGCCGCAGCCACCCATTCATTCTACCATTCGCACATCTGGGGGCTGGGGCGGGGGCTGCTGGAGAACCGAGCTAGTAAGAACAGTGCCCAGCAGCAACCGCATCTGGGTTAGCACCAGAACCAGAGTCATTTCAGAGGCAGGCTGAGGACAGAGTTTGGATCCCCCACTCCTTGGAGATCTACTAAAGCCTCTCTTGTTGGGGCTTTGGTCTCCTCTACCGCTCCTGACACAGAGATAGTGTCCTTCCGCAGGCCCTCAAGTCTCATTCTCGCGCACACAAATTCCATCCCACCATTGCTTCAGAGTGAAGAGCTGGGCACCTGGGATGCTCATCCTGTCTTTTCTGCCTTGTCAGTCCTTTTTCCTCCACCTTTGTCCCCGAAGTCCCAGGACAGCGGAGCAAGAACCAGGTATCTGCCCAGGAAGGCGCAGACTGCCATGGTGCAGACCCTCTCAGCCCAGATCCCTGAGAAGGATATCTCCATCTCCTTCCCTCAGCCCCCTTTCTCGCTCCTCACGGCCCCGCTCCTTCCCAGACTAGAAGCCGGTGTTCAGAGCTCTCTTGCTCGCCACTTTGCCGGGAACTTTGGCGACTCCCCTGCCACTGGGAGAAGGATGTTAATGAGGGAGTGTGGCCTGGCTCTGTGAACAAGCCAGCTTGGGAGCTGCGATTGGCTGAGGTAAGGCGGAAGGATGACGTTATGCAAAGAAGGGGCGTGGCTAGACTGCGAGGGCCCCGCCTCTTTCCCTCTGGGGTTAGTGTGTCTGTGTTTAGCTCTGGGGAGAGTCAAACTGGATTCCACAGGGAGAGCCTGCAAATCACTTCTATTTTAGCAAGGAGAAAACAGAATCTCCATCCAACAGGGTCCACCCCTCTCTTTCTCCCTCTCCTCTCTCTTTCTATCTCTTTCCCTTCCCCCCCTTCCTCTTTCCCTCTCTCTCCCCTTCCCCCCACCCTCTCCGGTGTATCTGTCTACAGCAACCAGCGTCCTCATCTACACGCACGGAAAGGAAAGAAACATCTTTGGTTGAGAGAGGAGGAAAAAAAAGAGAGAGAGAGAGAGGAAAAAAAAACTTGCCTGATTGTGGAAAATGACACTTCAAGGAGCCAAGCCGGCTTCGAGAGTCGTATCTATTGTTTCTTAAATTGTCATCAGGGTGGTTTTTTTCTTCCTGCTTCTTCAAGTGAAGGTACCTCTACAAAAGGAAACTCCAGCCCCTCCAACGGCCTGTGATTACTACAAAAAAAAAAAAAAAAGCAAAAAAAAAAAAGGAAAAAAAAGCACCCAAACTCAAAATCAACCAACCAAACAACCCCCAACAGCAAAGCATACATCTCTATTTTTTCTTAATTTTGGTCTTTTCGTTGGATTTTCCCTTTCTTTTTTTCCTCACCCCTCCCCCTTGTTACCGCTCAGTTTTGAGCGAAGGTTTACATTTTTAAAAATTTTGCTTTTCAGCCCGCCGCCTTGATGTAGCGCTAGTTTCATCGACTCAAAAAAAAAAAATCTGTGGTTGGCGTTTTTCTTCCTTTTTTTTTTTTTTTCAATATTTTCAAAGGGGAGGAGATTTTCCACAAGAAAAGGTTGTTTTCATGTTTGGGATCCAGGAAAGCATCCAACGGAGTGGAAGCAGTATGAAGGAAGAGCCGCTGGGCAGCGGCATGAACGCGGTGCGGACGTGGATGCAGGGCGCCGGGGTGCTGGACGCCAACACAGCGGCGCAGAGGTGGGTACCGCTCGGGGACCGAGGCGGAGAGGCCGCAGGCTAGCGGGAGAGCCCGGAGGCGGCGGCGCGGCTACCCGGGGCCCGGCCACGCGAGTGCGTCTGCCGCTGTGCTGCTCTCGCTGCCCGGGCTCGGCGCTCCCCGGCGGCGCAGCACTTGGCGCCGGCGGCCAGAGAACTGAGAGCTGCGGAGCTGCTGGAGGGAGCCGAGCCCAAGCTTTGCCGGCACTTTCCGCAGCCTCATCTGCGACTGTTTTCATTTTGTTTTAACCCAGAAGAGGCGTCTCACCAGCACGGTGTTGGATAGCTGCGCTTTTCTGACCGCTTGTTTTCTTTTCTGGGTGGTTATTTTTTTTTTCCTTTTCCTTCCTTCCCTTCGCTTCCTTTCCCCCTTATTTCTCTTTCTTTTCTCTCTTTTTATCTTCCTTCTTTCTTACTTAATTTTCTCTTCTCTCCCTCTGCCTTCCTCTCCCTTACATTTCATGTTTCTTTCCTTTCCCTTTTCCACCTTATTTCATTTCTTTTTTCTTGTACTTGTCCTTCCTTCTTTCACCCTTGCGTTTCCCACTCTTTTTTCTTTCCTTCTTTCTTAGCTTCACTCTTCTTTCTTTCCTCACCTCCGGGTCTCTCCTGTTCTCTCTCCCCATTCCTCTCCCTGGACTCTTCTCTTACTTCTATCTGGTTCTCTACCCCCCCCCCCAAGCCTTCAGTTTTTCTTACTCCTCCTGCAGAACAGCAGTTCCCAAGTTTAATTCTCACATTTCCCAAAAGCCTTCTCCGGCCCCTGTCACCTTGGCCTCCTCCAGTCGCTCTCTCACTCTCCAGAGTCTACACCGAGTGGCTTGGAGGCCATGTCCTTGGAGGCCAACTTGAGGCACTTCCCTGAGCACAGCCAGAACCCTGTCCAGAGGCTCTTGGTCCCAAGTGAGAAATGGTACCCTATCCTTTTCATTTCTGGCCACCAACTGGGCTTATGGCAATGGAAAACTTGGTGGCCTTAGGCCCCATTAGACTTATAGGGTGTAGAAGGAGAAGGAAGAGTAATTGCATTATTCCAGTTTTGGGGACGACTAGAGGCAACTGTCCCTGTACTATTTCCATGCCCGCTGAGCACAGGGTTGGGAGTGGTTGAAGTGAGAGTGAATTGGGTAACTAAGCTGGAAGCGAAAGTGCGTGTGTGTGTGTGTGTGTGTGTGTGTGTGTGTGTGTGTGTGTGTGTGTGTGTTGTCCAGTTTTGTCGGGCAGTTTGGGCTGTCAGTGTGGTGCCCCCGGGCGCCTCAGTCTCTAGTCCCTGGCGGAACTGCTCAGCCAGCAGCCTTTGGGTTTCTGGAATGAGTGCGGACGATTTCTCAGGATGCCAAAACTTTGTCAAGACAGGTCTTTTATTAAAAAACAAACCCAAACAACATCAACAACCACACACAACAATAAAACAAAACATCCCAGTTCCCTTTCCCATGGCGATCGATCACTTCTAATAGCCGCGAGTCCCAATCTGGGACCCTTTTCCACTTGCTTGTGTTTGCGTAGAAAATTAGCGTGCTGAGGCCAGGCACCGGCAGCTGCCCGAGGTTGGGGAAGTTTCCTGGAGGGTGGCTACTGCAGCGAGCATCCCAGCATGCCTGCATTCGTTTCCACCTGCCCACTTACTTGAGAGATTTGGAGGCGCAGTTGGAGCCCATTCCCACGCCCTACCCTTCGAAGTTGTAAACTGCGCACTTTCTCTCTAACCTCCTTTCACCTCACCCACGGTCACGTTTCCTCTGCACGCAGCGCGCTTCAAGTGGAGTAAAGATTGTAGCGTTTCATCTCGCGTCCAAAACCCAAACAAAACTTTCACACCTCTGAGTTCTGAGGACCCGCTGTCTCTGAACCGGGAGCACGGGAACATGAGTGACATGTGTGCGGTTCTTCAGCCGCGTTTGTGCTCCTGATGGGTCATGGAAGGCACCCAGGGGATGTTTTGGGAGCAGAGGAGGTGGGTGTTTGGGGGGTTCGCGCGCGCGTCCTGGGTGACAATGGGAGTGCGGGACATGGTTTGGCTTAGGATCTAACTCTGCGTCTTTGGTCGCAGCGGGGTGGGTCTGGCCCGGGCTCACTTTGAGAAGCAGCCGCCTTCTAATCTGCGGAAATCCAACTTCTTCCACTTCGTCCTGGCCCTCTACGACAGACAGGGCCAGCCCGTGGAGATTGAGAGGACTGCCTTTGTGGGGTTCGTGGAGAAGGAAAAAGTAAGTGGGCGCAGCACGGTCCCCAGTAGCCCCAGGCTCAGGGAGCAGGCCCAGGCGCCTTAGAAGCCGCCTCTGTGCATGCAAAGCCATCCTCACACTCCTGTGAGCACCCCCCCCCCACCTCCTGCCCCGTCATTTCCCGTCCTGGACGAATCCAGGCTCCTGGGACACAAGGTCCTGCTCCAGAAAGTTAGTATGGAGCCCCCCAGAACTGGAGAGAATCCACGCAAAACGAACACGACTTCAGTCTAGGCTTGGGAGACTGGGATGTGCTAACTCTGAACTCTCAGACCATGCGTTGCTTGCCTCAGATGGCCCGGGTTGCAGTCCCCAGGTTCTAAGCAGAGTCTCACCCATGTGGACCTCACAGAAATTTCTGGAATGGGAGAGAGAGAGAGAGAGTGCAGTTTGTGATGAGGGTGGAGAAGAGATTAACTGTTTGCCACAATTTCTGTTGCTACCGGGCTGACTAGCTTCACAGGTTGGGGGGGGTCCCATTTGGGAAAAGTTGCCTTGAAGTTGGTGCACTCGCTCACAGAGACCTCTGTCCTCGTCTCTTGTGTCTTTGGGCCCTGCTGCAAACCAGGAAGCCAACAGCGAAAAGACCAATAATGGGATCCACTACCGGCTCCAACTCCTCTACAGCAATGGTGAGGCTCCTGTCGGGTCGGTGCCAGCACCCTGGGGCTCCGGGTCAGGGCAGGGGGCTCACGGAGCTCCAGGTGGACGAAAGCCCCCCAGCGAAGCTCAGTCGTCAGCCACCCTCCAGGTGAACAGGCCTCTCCGAAATTTCATCCTAGGAAGTTTCTCACCTGAGGAGGCGGAGGGCGGCTTAGTCAGCCCAGGGCTGACTGGAGGCCACTTGGTCCTAACTAGACCCCTCGGTTGGCTTCTTCCTTCCCTTCGTGAAGCCTGTTTTGCTCGGCCCAAATTCCAAAGGTCTCAGGGCTCCTCGGTTCTGGGGAGCTAGGAAGGGTGGTGGTCCTGATGGATCCAGGCGACTGCAGAAGGGGTTCTAGCCTGGAGAGGGGGAGTGGCCAGGTTGGGGGGTTCCCACCTCATTTCTAGCTCCAATGCTTGGAAGGGTCTGGCTTCCGGGGGAGGGGGCATTTGAACTAGGCCCGAAGATCCTTTCTGGATTCTGGGGAGGATCCCCTTTTCAGGACAGCAGGAGTTCCCCTTGGCCTTGGCCCCCTTTGTGTGCAGTTTTTGTTTGTTGCTCTTGTTATTTGTATTGTGGGGTTCTTTTTTCCTTCAGGGTTTATCCCCTCTCTTAATTTTCCTTCCTCCCTCCACCCACAGGGATAAGGACTGAACAGGATTTCTATGTGCGCCTCATCGACTCCATGACAAAACAAGTAAGTTTCTTAGAATTCCACACTGTGGCAACGACTCTTGGGTCACAAAATTTGCTGCGGTTCAAAAGCTGCTTGTGCCACCACTGAGAGATGAATGGGACCCAAACTCTTCAAAGTCAGGTAGCCCTGGCAAAGTGGTAGCAGCTCAGGCTTGCCGGACCATTTCTGTTGTAACACCTCTGTCTGGGGATCGCTCGAGGCTCACTTCCCTCCCTGGGAAATCCAGGCCCGGTGATTAAGACCTGGGATGCTGAATGAAGGAGTAAGGACTGGACTTCCTCTGACTTGGCTGAGGAGCCCCAGGGGATGCAAAAGGAGCCTAGGAACCCCCACCTGCGGGAGGCAGTATGGACTGAACTACTGAGACCCAAACTAGCCAGGTTTTATCCATGCCCAGGCCAGAGGAACTTGGAGGGGCGGGGTTGGGGGGGGGCAAAGCTGGCTTTTCCAGACCGGCAGAGCTGGATGAAGTTTGCAAATGACTTCTCCACAGATTTTTAATTTTTAAAAGGCGGTGGTATTGGAAAGTAGTGTTGAAAGTGGGAGCATACAATTGTTGGAGGGTGTTTTACAAAAACCCTCCTGCTTTGGCCTCCAAGTTTGGCTGGGAGCCAGGCAACAAAAGCAAGCTAGCTTTCTGTCTTAAAGGTAAACGGACAGCATTTTCTTAAGCTTGCCAACACTTGGTGTCAGGCAGTATACATTAAGGTTGAGTTATGTTTTAAAAGATACAATTATGAGCCAAGGTAGAAGCGAGGCTTGACATTTTAATGAGGCCCAGGAGGTTCCCCCCCTTCTTAATTTTAAGAAAAAGTATAGTTTCAGAATGAAGTAGCAGAAAAAAGAAGACATCTTTATTTAGAGGATGAAAGAATTCAGAACAAAAAGAAAAGTTATCTATTGTACAGCAAATAGCAGTTTAGTACTAGGGTTAAAATGTGTTTACCTTATTGTCATTTAAAAATATTCCCTTTAAAACAAGGAGGGGTCCACTTTCTTCAATAGTTTCAAAAGTTTGGAATTAGGGTGTGCATGCATAATTAAAAGTAGCTTTAGATTTGCCTAGCTATAATGTGCAAAATACACATTAATAAGCTTTTGGGAGTTTGCAATCTTAGCAGAAAGCATTTAATAACAGTTCATGTTGGTTATTATGAACATATTTATTGTGACTCAAGTAAAATACATGGAATTATGGGCATGAAGTATATTTTTTAAAGTAATAAGCATCTGAAAAAATTGATGTCATGCTATTTTCCTTAAGTATTTTCCTCTCTGCAAGATTGTGTTCATTTCTTAGTTGACAGCTCAGAGTAAATTTCCATTTATTGTTTTAATCATAGCTATTTTCTTGAATGCATCTAAAGGCTATATAGGATAATTGTCTTTCTCTTGGACTCTGAATTCTTAATTTTTTCTCTGCTGAGCAGAAACACAAAATACTTGTTTTAATAACTTTTAATTTGGTGTCAAAACAAAAATATACTAGGTGGAATTTTGCTTTTCAAAAGTTGTTTCTGATATCCTGTCTTGCCCTTCTCATCAGAGAGGAGTGGAGACAGGGGCGCCTGAGGGAAAAGAATGAACTATACCCTATACTTCATTTGTATTTATTAGGGCTTGCTTTTTAAGATAAAGGCATCCACACAAACAACTGTAGAAGGCCGATGTGTTCCTGGAACATTGACCACTGAAACAGTAGGCCACACTATGACAAGCACTGTTCCAAGGACCATAGAATTAATAAATGTTAGAAGAGATTGTTTCTATCTGATTTAAACCTCCCCAAAACTTCAATTGTGATCTCCCTAAACAGACAGTGCTACCAAGAATTCATTTTATCATTATACTCTCTCATATGGCAACAGTGGGAGGATCTTTAAAAATAGAAAGCAATACATCAAATATTTTAGTAACATGGCCATAGAGCTTTTAAAAATCTCCAGGTGAAGGTGTCTTTGACCACTTGATAGCATTTTAAAAAATAATGGGTCTAAAAAAAGTCATTTGCCATATATTACTAAAAGTTTAAATTATAAATACATGTAGTTATGTATTCTAATCAAGATTAACCTGGAAAAAAAGGTTTAATAGTTACCTAAGTTGGTACAAAAGTATCAAGACAAAAGACATTTTAAGATGAGCCCATTTGCTTTCATCATGATTGAGTAGCCACCCTTTCTATAACTTTCACTTTGAAAGGCAATCCGTGTTCATTATCCAGTTGCTTGTTCTTTGATTACATGCTGCAGGAGTTTTAGAAGTAGGTTACCTTCTTATGTATTCACCATTCGCCCCCCCCCCCCAAAGCAGATAGAAATACCAGAAGCCTTACTTTCTGAGCTGCAGATCACATTCATATTCAGCTTCAGGAGTAAAACAGTGGACCTTCCTGTAGTTCAAAAATATGCTATGCTAATTAAATGCTTAGGCTGATAGAAACATTCTAAAAGCGTTGATGCTAGGGAAATATACCTCGGCCTCTTTAACTAAAAGTACGGATTGGCAGAGGCTGAGTGATTAAGTGGTAACATTGCCCCTCTGTGAAATACTTTCTGATGCATTCCAGATTTTGATATTTAGAGTGTGAGACAGAATACAATTGGCAATGTGGTGAGTTCTAAGAACACTGGAGCTGGTGGAGGGAAAACCTGGCCACTGAGAAATCTCCTCTTCACTGATCGGTGACCCTACTACTATATAGTTGTGCCTTTGTGCATGTGATGTCATATCCTGATTTGCAAGCTGGGGGTAACATTCAGATGGAATCTTCAGCCAGTAACATACAGAGTTGCTGTGCATGCTTTAGTGGCACAGGTTGTTCCTCATTTTGAGTGGATACAGTAGCACTGAGATGAGGCAGAAAGGTACTCAACCGACCAAGATGTATGAATATGACACAGTGTTTCACACCTTTCTAAAGTGTCTCATTAGACTATTCGGAGGAATGATTCCTAATTTTGGACTCTACCAGCAATGATGGAGCCTCATTAGGAGTGAATGTGTAAGGCTCTGGGGTCCCATCTCCTTATGTCTCCATTGTAAAACATAGGGTATAAAATTTGAGAACAACAACAAAAACAAAACAAACCTTAAATGAACTACAACAACAACAAAAACCCAAACCTGTTCAATTAGAAAAGAAATGTCTTGCTTTTGGGAAGGGTTGTTCAAAACCAAGTTTAGCTGGCCTAAAAATAGATTGTTTTTGTGTCGTTGCTGTTTTTGGTATTCTATTAGTGAGCATGCAAAAGCCCTCAGGATCCAGGAGTTTATGGCTGATGCATCCAGAAACAGTGTCAATGTAGAAACTCTCATGTACCCAGTTGGGGAGGCCTGAGGTTTGACCTGCCTCACTTCGGATTTTCCTGTGTCATTTGAGATATGGTTGTGTTCCATGGTTACTCCAGTGAGGTATTTATCTTTAAGTAATTAATAAACACTAAACTAACTCATTTCTTCCACCATCTTACTCAAAGAGTGAGTTTTTCAAGAAATACTTAAAGGAGATTCAATCTCATGTTCCCTGAGCCCAAACAAAAGTTTTATTTTTTTATTTTACTTATTTACTTTTGAGGGAGGCCAACAGAAGTCACATAATCTTTGCATGTATGTATCTAAAGGTAGGCTATGTGGGGAGGCCACTACAAAAGGCGCTGATTCAGTGGAGTAAAGGCACAGTCCAGTAAATGCAAAGGTTGCCAGATTTGCTCCCTAGCTAGATTTCTTTATATATTTGTTTGGATGTTCCCAGCACTTAAAGTTGTTGATTCCAATTTATTTTCCTCCCATTGATTGTTTCATTATGTTCTACCAAGGCTACATAGATTTGATTAACAACTCTTTCAGTTCATTGGTAGATAAACACTTTTTTTGGGGGAGGGGCATATCTATAAGTTCCCAAGGAATTTACAAGGCCAGCAAAGAAGCTCTTTCATATATCCAGGGAAACAAACAAGAAAGGACAGAGTAGGTTTATGTCAGGGGCTATATTTCAACAGCTTTCAGTCTCCTTTGGTAACATGTCAAAAATGCAGGTGATTTAAATTTCCTTGCACATAGAGGAATGAAGAAGTTTGGAATTTTTATGCATGATCAGGACCTGTGTTTGGGAAAATGTAAACTCATCACAGTGGAAAATGTGTTGTTTGGAGTCTGGGGGTGAAAACAAAGCTGATGGTTTTGGAGAGATTGCCGGAGCCAGATGGCCTAGTACTTCCCCAGTCTGGCGGCCCAACTGCTCCCTCCTGGATAATATACAGCCATTTGTTCGGGGATATTTACGCTAGAGCTGTTTCCATGTGAATGTTTGAACAGCATTAAAAACGAACATATTAGTCGGGATGCATTTATCGAACTCATATGGTTGTACAGACAGCCTGTTATCTGTGTGTGTCTTGCTGGGGTGAAGACTGGGGATGTGGATGTTCGTAAATTGTTGACATAGGTTTTGGAGCAGGGAAGATTTGGTTTTAGAGAGGAATTAAAAACTATATGCTTTTAGAATCAAACTAGTGGAAAGAATGTTGCACCCAACTCAAAGTTCTGCTGTGAAAATGAAATGGATCCGTGTCTGCAAAGGCCTTAGTACAGTGATTGACATATATTAAGTATATAATAAATTAGCTGTTCTTAAGATTTTATTATTATTGCTTGACTGAGTTGACAAAGTCAATTGTATCTATTAATGTAGTAAATGCAGTAACTATCTGGGTAAAATATCATTTATTACTTCTAGGAAAAAACGTCATATGGGATTATTTGAAATATTTAGTTTTTTTCCCCCCAAGGCATTTGAATAAAATAAGGGCTTTTAGCTCTTTGAGACAGAAGGGATGCATCAGAAAGTCCCCTACACTGGGGACTTGCTTGCCTTTCAGCCGGGGCTGTGATGTAACTGAACAGCATAGTGAATATGATATCATGCCTAACTCACTTCTGAAAACGGGCCTGCTTAGCTGCTGAGCTGGAATTACATCTTTGCAGTTTGTTCGCCAGTAGCCAAGCCGCTACTTGAAGCAAAGCAAGTTTTTATTTTACTCTTCTATTAATGTTAGATTGCTGTTCGATACAATTGTTTATGAAATGTCAGATTTGTGGTGTTTTCTTTGGCATGGCTTAATTTTTAACTATGGGTCTTTTACCTACTGGAAATGGAATTATAGCTTGCACCTTTCTTTTTTTTGTAATGAAAGGGCAGTAGAATTTGGTTGGTAAATGTAATAATTGTTGTGCAGTGTGTTGGTACTGTAGATATCATTATTGCTTTTCGATTAGCTCAATTCTTAGTAATTGGCTGTTACTGATGGCTTATATTTAGAAGGTATGCCTCTTTGGGTTGAAGAAGGAAGTTTTCATATTTATGGCCTTTTTCTCTAAGGTGAAAAGTAGACTTGCTTTTAGTTTTATATTCAGAAATAGGAGTGTCATTTTCAATGTTATTGTTTTGATTTATGTGGGAAATTCAAGTTTTGTTACCTCTCCTCCCTCCCCCTCTTGCTCCTTCCTTATTGCAATCCAAGAAAAATTCCCAATGAGAAAAATACTATTTTCACTTCTCCCTTGATTCTGGTGTGGGACTCAAAGAGTTAAAACTATTAGAAAAGTAAACAAAGAAAACCAAGCTCAATTCTCTGAACTTCTCTAGGCAGCCTATTGAAGTATGATCCCGGTGTATGCTTACTGTCTCGTTTTCCTTTTGCTGTGTGCTCTTTATCCGTAGTGAGTTTCAGTGAACTTTTTAGCCTCAGCAATATTTTGGAAAAGCCAGGGATGAACTGTTCTCCCAAAATGCCTTTTGAGTGGCATTTTGAGACAAGCATGGTACACAGATTGACTGATTTTCAGAGATGTCACAATGGATTTATAATTAAGCATTTGAAATGAATGGCATTTTCTCTTTGGGCAGCAAAATTTCCACTAGTGCTGTTTTGGGAGGGTGTGAAAGTTTTAACAATGCCTATTTTTTTCATTTTTAGTTAATTTTAAAAAAAAATATGGTTCAAAAGACAATCTGAAAACGAGGAGAGGACTAGCAGGAACTTGTATTTGTTTCTGCCTGTTTGTTATTTTCTGTTTGAGGTTGACATTTAGAGAGGAGACACTACTGTTACATTAGAAAATCAGGTCTCCCAATATGACTGGTTTTGACAACTCATCTCTTAGTAGCACCAGGTTTGGGAAGTTGAGGTGAAGTTATTACTATTTACTGTTTTACATTTCTTCCTGTCCAAGCATCCCTACTGCCTTGAGGGATTTGTTTGCCCGTGGCAGGATTAATGTGAACATTATTTTTCACTTGACACTATATCTTTTGTTTCTATGGTTATAAACCTCAACTTGATTCACCCTCAATGATTTATTTAAATAATGCATTTTAATAATTTCTCTTGCTCTCCTTCCTACCTTAGTAGTGGCTCCCCCACCCTCACTTCTGATAAACACATCGATTTATTTAAGCCAGTGTTGTCTTTGTTGCTCTCTGAGCAGACCACCTTCCTCCTGATGAGCAGGCGTATGATTTACTGTGGAGTTTGACAATGAGACTTCTTCTCAGTGCTCCATTGTCTGGGTCCTAAACCAGCTGTCTGTTAAAATGGTTTCACTTAAAACAGTCAATGCTGTTTATATGCCCCTGGGATCTCCCAGCTGATCCAGCCTCAACCAGCTTGCCTAGAACTCTACAGAAGCATACATTTAAATAGCAAAGAGAAGCTGAGCCACACCAGCCCTGGCCCAGATTGGTGTTAGAGGATACCTACTCTTGTGTGTTTGTGTGTGTGTGTAGGGGGGTGAACGTCTAGGTTTGCTCAACTGTGAACCAGTCTTGCTGCGTGTGCTAAATGTACACAGTGAAGATGCTTTTAGTCGAGGAGCAAGCTGCAGGGAGAACTTAGAGGCAAAAAAAAAAAAAAAAAAAAAAAAAAAAAGAGGAAGGCTGAAGTCTGTCTTAATGTTATTGTGACATTGGAGCTATCCAAATAAATCTATCATGCCTTCCTATATGAGGTCCCATCCAATTGTTCATTTCAGAAACCCTTATTTACTGTGTGTTGTATGTATATGTGCATGTGTGTGTTCTGTAACAAGTCTTTTCAGTGATTTTAAAAAGAAGACTCTATGTTTAGGGTTTTTTTGTTTTTGTTTTTGTTTTTTTATCTACAGTGTTAGGGAGAGTTCTGCCTTTGAATTACACAGGAAAGCTTGCTCCCTTAATGTGTAGTTTACTCTAGAGACAGGAATGCTGTCCTTCCTAGCCCATGGTAGACTTCTACTCTCTTGTGTTGCAGAATTCTCCAGAAGCAGCAAAGCAGTAGTTCTTTTTTCTGCCCCTATGCACTGAGAACTCTTCTTATATTATTCAAGCTCAGGGAGAGGCAAGACAGAAACCTCAGATTCCAGATCTCCCTAGAGTTCTTAATTATTTCTGAGTAAATCCAAACTCTTGGCTTCATTTTTCTATGCTTGATTTGGAGAAAGATTCTCTCTTTGACTCCATAGCCAGAAGCGGAGTAGCAGCTTGGTATTTGGTAAAGAAATGAGTTACATGGGGCTGGAGAGATGGCTCAGAGGTTAAGAGCACCGACTGCTCTTCCAGAGGTCCTGAGTTCAATTCCCAGCAACCACATGGTGGCTCACAACCATCCGTTATGAGATCTGGTGCCCTCTTCTAGTGTGCAGATATACATGGAAACAGAATGTTGTATACATAATAAATAAATAAATAAATAAATAAAATCTTTAAAAAAAAGAAATGAGTTACAGAGGGAGTGGGCCTGTAACAAGTGATGTTCAGTTACTAAAGGGAAAACACAGGACTTCTGGGAGTCCCTGTCATCCATTGCCTAGGGGAGTCCTCAGTGGCTTTGCCTTCCAGCTTATTATTAACTGGATATGGTCATGGACCCACTCATTTCAACTAGGAGCCTTGGTAATAATAGTGTTTATTTCATCTAGAAAGATTCAAACTGAGCTCTTACATAACTCATATGCCTACCTCCTCCCCCAAATAACACAATTTCTCCCTCCTCAACCTCTCTCTCCCTAGTATGGAAAACTTTTCTAGTAGCTGTACACTGACCAAATTACTTCTTTCAGTTTAGGAAGGCAAACACTGAAGTTGAGGCAGAGGTTGTGTAGAGTCCCAGAAGAACATATAAACACTTTAGTGATAATAGGATTTAGCAGAAATTCATCATTAGAGTTGTTTAGCATCATACTTGAGATCTGATCAGTAATTTACAGTGTTTTCTTTCTCCCCTTTTTAATTTTTTTAAAACAGTGATTGCAGACACTAAAGCAGGCACATTTAAGTTTGTTTTTTTAAATTAAATGTATTTGTTATTTAGTTTGTGTGCTCAAGTGTGTACACACGTTCATGTATGTGTGGGGGCTCATGAGTACAACAGTGCATGTGTGGAGGTCCAGGGACAACTTGTCAGTTCTTTTCTTGTACTATGTGAATCACTAGGAGTTAACTCAGGCTGCCAGGCTTGTTGGCAAACACCTTTGTCTGGTGAGCGATTTCACTGGCCTCAATTTTGGTTTTCAGAATATTTTAATTAATGCATTTTTTCTTTTCCTTTCTCTCTTTCTTTCTTTCTTTCTTTCTTTCTTTCTTTTTTCTTTCTTCCTTCCTTCCTTCTTTTCTTCCTTTCTCCTTCCCTCCCTCCTTCCCTCTCTCCCTTTTTTCCTTCCTTTCTCTCCTTTCTTTTTTGAGACAGGATTTCTCTGTGTAGTCCTGGCTCTCACATAGTAGATTAGGCTTCAGAAATCTACCTGCCTCTGTCTCTCTAGACCTGGGATTAAAGGCATGAACCACCATGCCTGGGACCACTAGACCTGGGAATTTGAAAAGGTCATTTAGGAATATAGGAAAGAGGGGGCCAGTGAGAAGGCTCATCAGGTAAAGCTGCTTGCTGAGTGAGCCTGGAATCCTGAGTTCAATTCTTGATCCCCACATGATGGAAAGAGAGAATCAATTCCAACTCCTGCAATTCATCTCTCTCTCTCTCTCTCTCTCTCTCTCTCTCTCTCATGCACACACACACACACACACACACACACACACACGCACACGCACACGCACACGCACACACACACACACACACACACACGTGCACGTGCGCACAATGGCATATGCCCCCCACAATATAATAAATAAACATGTCAAGAATAAAGGAAGAACTAGTGACTAAAGATTTGATTCATAGTAGGACATTAGCATAATACAAGTTATTGCCCCAGAAAAGTTATGAATGACTAATATAGAGTAAAATGTAGGATTATAGCGCAAAAAGCTGACCTGTGGTCCCTGGTGGATGGTGGGCATCACCCTAACCAAATGGTCAGAGTTTATGCTGCTAGTAAACTTGTGGCTAGTAGAACCTAGTTCAGAGAGGATTCAGCATCACCCTGTGCTGTTTTCCTGCCTTGAAGTCTAAGACCCTAATATGATCTTAAGAAATCTAGACAAAACCCAAATAGAAGGATATTCTACAAAGTAACTGGTCCTCATTTTCAACTATGGCAAAGCCATGAACTACAATGACTGGAGATACTTAGAATGAAAGGAGACATGACAGCTGAGCACAGTGATTAGTACTGGGTTTTCTTTTGCTGTAAAGGACATTATTAGGTAATTGGTAAATCTCAATAAGGTCTGGCTATTAGATTATTCTATTGTATCAATGCTAATTTTCTGATTTAGATAATTGTGCTGTGATTATGCATGAAAATGCCTTGTTTTCAGGAAATGCATGCTGATATATTGAGGCCATATCTGCAATTTGCTAAAAAGTGATTTAGGGAAAAAGAGAAAAATAGGAAGCAAATTTAGTAAAATGCAAACATTTGAGGAATCTGGGTACTGACTATCCTACCCTGGATTTCTAAATATATATATTCTTTCAACCTTTCTAGAAGTCTACAGTTAAAGAAAAAGCCAGTTTATTTTTTAAATACAAGATTAAGATGGGCTAGCCATAAAAAATAGTTTTGATGGGCCAGTGGTAAAGAAATGTGATTTTTTTTCCACTAAGCCCTTTTCCTTAATTTTTAATCTGTTGCAAAGTGTGTTCAGATACTGTGACCAGGTCATGACCCATAGATCTGCCTGCACTGAGTCTTAAGTTATGGAGGTTCTGTCTTCAAGTTCAGAACCAAAGTGCATGAGAGAGAATGGCAAGTTAGGTACACAAGTACTTTTATGCGCCACATAAGAATAAGAATAACCTTTGGTTAATTTAAGTAGTTTTGTCACTGAGAAACTGTGAGGGTTCTGTGAATGTGTGAATGTAATTTTATTAACAATTTGAAGCTGTGTTATATTACTATTATGCAGTGATACAGTGTTAAGTGAGTTAAATGTATGCTGATGCAGAATACTCTTCTACCAATTGCACTGGGTTTTTCTTTGGCTGGAATAGTAACTATAGAACCCCATGTAAGTTTGAGGTTTTGGGGAGCTTGGTGGGTATCTTAAAGCAAAATGTGATTGTATTGTGTGTGTGTGTGTGTGTGTGTGTGTGTGTGTGAGAGAGAGAGAGAGAGAGAGAGAGAGAGAGAGAGAGAGAGCTGAAAGCATCGTGGCTGGTGGTTTAGGAGTCCAGATTTTGAGAATGAGACAGAATTCTTCATTTAGGGAGCTGACTGTGGTTTCATCCCCCACATAGCATATGCTGGCAAGTGTTCCTGTTTGGGTGGGTGTACACCCTACACCAGCACATGTTTTCAGCCTCTTGGTAGGAAAAGGGGTTTTCCCTGACTGTATCACTTCAGAAATGACATAGTCAGTGAACAGACTGCTTAGCTTTTCCCAAACTTGTTTTTTGCTGCTTGCCAATAGAACTCTAACTGTGGGATCTGGGAGTAGTGGAGAAGCAAATGTGTTCTACTGGGATCAAACCCACATATTTTTCTATATTTGAAATACAAAATATTGTAACCTCTTCAGGCTTCTAAAGCTTCCGTCTTTATTGATTAGCTTTATTTTTATTCTGTATTGAAAGAGAATTATGGTTGTCTTGACAACAGATGCCCATCACATGCACTGGTCCAAAGATGTGCATAATGAGGTGGTTGAGAGGGCAGAGAGGATCGCATCCTATTCCACTCAATTTGGGCTGATCCCAAGCAATGTGTCCTGAAATCAGCCCAGCGAGGCTTTTTGCTCCTATAAGTTAATTGGCCCCCGGCAGGGGCAAGGCTGTGAAGAACAAGATTGTTATAGATAATGCTCTGCTACTTGCTTCTATTTTTAGCTAAAAACATGCCTTTACTTTCAGGCCATAGTGTATGAAGGCCAAGACAAGAACCCTGAAATGTGCCGAGTGTTGCTCACACACGAGATCATGTGCAGGTAAGAAATCTCTCTCTCTCTCTCTCTCTCTCTCTCTCTCTCTCTCTCTCTCTCTGTCCGTCTCCCTCTCTGCAAAGCAAAGATGAATTTGGATCTCAAATTCAGGCAAAATCACTTTCATTGTTTGGGTATATGTTTGTTTTGTTCTTAGTAAATAATCTAGAAGAAAGAATTCTTAGATACATTTGGTAGTGTCAGAGATCATGGCCCTTTTTAATTATTTATTACATTTCATCTCGGAAGACATAGATTTGCATTTTGATACAGAGCAGTGGCCTTCCTCATCCTTCACAGTGGAGTCAAATACAATACAGCCTGCTTAGTGGTGACATTTGCACCCAACTTTAAGCTTAGTAAAATGAGAGTTCTCTTGAAGTCAACAGAGTCTTCTGTTTGGGTCAACTTGAAAGTTATAGTTCCTCCTTTTGAGTTCTTCTACTTTATATAACCCTCATAACCCAAGCCTCATTTCTCCTTAAACTCATCTCCTTTTTTTTTTCTTTTCTGCTTGCATTTGGTCTTTGAGTTTCCTGTTCATATCTGAACATGAAGCTAATATTTCTTGGGGGTAGTGAGCTTTGTGATTGGGGGAGGGTATCAAAAAGGAATCCCTAAAAGGTCTAATAATCTATGCTCCTCATATAGGAGTCGTTTCACTTTCTGCTGTAATCATGCTGAAGTGGCATCTGAGGCCACACTCACCTCCATGGCCTCAGCCAGGCCTGCATAGGAGAGGGACAAGAGCAGGGGGCAGCCTTTTAACTTGTGCTCTTATTTTTTGTAAAATAACCCAGTATTTTGTTCCCTGTGTCTTTCAAGTAATTGGATAAAGCAGGAAGATGCCACTCCGCATCGGATGAAGGCTCCTAATTGCTTTGTTAGCTGAGCAGGCTCTCCCTGGCACAATGTGTGCTTGGCTGCTGAATGTCATTGACCAATCTGAGTTGAATTCTCAGCTGCCTTCTCGGCATGGGTAGTCCTCGCCTGTCGCTCATGCACTGTCCCAAAAAAACAATCTCAACACTCTACAGGTGGAAATAGAATGGAAAGGGCTTCATGTGTTTCCTGAGTGAAATCACAAATATTAACATTTGGGTCTCTAAAAATTCCATTTTTCCTTTTTTTAAAATATACTTCTGATTTATAGTTAGAAGATATGGAAGAATTTCACACATTTTACTTCAGTGATTTGTAAAACTCATTAAGTATTCTAAAAACTAGGCTGTTTTTTTTTTCTCCACAGTTAAAACAGTAACAGAACACTCCCAAATGGTGTGGGATTCCTTACATTAGTGGGAATAGTTAGTTTTACCCTATGTCTGTGTACTGGATATAATCTAGCTGAATTAAATATTTCCAAATTAAAGGAGCAAAATCCATTTTGAAAAGCAGTAAAACATGACCTTGTCTGTATTCCTACTTCCCTAACCATTTCTCTACTATTTTAGCCTTCTACAATTAGCATACCATTAGAGGGAATCCTCTATGTAGCACTGGACTGTAGCAAAACAGGAAACAGGAAGATGGATTTCAACCAACAGGCCAAGCACTATCTGTACATCGTCTATTTGCATTTTGTATCTGCATATGTTTGGATTATGCTGGAGAGAATTCTATTCTTGAACTACTTAGAGATATATTATGCCTTTCACGCACAGGCCTCCCCTCTATTAATGCAGTTTATATTTTCCTTGTTTTTAAAATTCATTGGTCCAAAGTGCTTTATGATGCTGGTTGGTGTGCTTTACTGCTGACATTCCCTCTATTTTTCAGAAACATAAAAATAGCAAAAATAGAATCCTCAAACCACTGAAGGCAAATGATGCTGTTTGTACCGCGTGGCTAAGAGGGAAAAGCCATATTCCAAATGTCATCTTGCTAATGTTACAGATTACGGCTTTCCTGGCTGCCTATAGATGTGGAAGGGGTACTGTTTGTTTACCAGGCTGCCATGACCCCATTACACAAACCTGTCATCTATTGTGTGGCTAACAGTCTTTTAAATTGCAAATCTGATGCTCTTTAGGGGGCTTCAGGAAAAAAATTCTCACTTTCCATACCATCCTATTTCTCTTGATTTCTTGCCTGTTGTAAGTGGAAGTTGGGATGTGCTGAATTTGCACCAGGGGTGCAAATGCAGCCTCAATTATAAGCATAAAATTAGAATCTGTTCACCATTAATCAGCCTGGCTAATTGCTATGCACCACCATTAGCCATATGGTGTGAAAGACAGCTTGCTCTCCCCAAGATGAAATTTCTCCATTGCAGACATGAAATAGTGAAGGCCCTGGATTTTAAAATAGCTTGTTTTAGATATTTAATTTCTAAACAACTTTCTGCAGTGCTTTCTATCAAAGCTAACGGCACAATAAAACTTTGCGTTGATGTCACATAAGCTGTATGTTTATAATACACTGGCTATGATGAAGGAGACAGAGAATTTCATTTCACAAGAAAGGGTTTGGTGCATTCTGTTTGTTCATCACAGGCAAATGGAAGGGAAAAGGAAAATAGAAGCAAAAGACAGTTGCATCTCAGATGTTGTAAATTAAGGAAAAACAAAAACCCATTGTGTTTTGTGGAGAAGGTGACCCCATTGTGTGAGATGGCTAAAGGAACTTAAATCATTAGTTTTGACTGTTGGGGACAAACCCTCTTTGATTTGATGATGCAGGGCACTTCTGTGACATTAGGAGAGAGCCTCTGCCTTTTGATGAATTGGAATTTATCACACCAATGGTGGGGAAGTTTTTAAGATAACATGATTCTATGAATCCTTTTTTTTTTTCTTAAAGTAGGATTCGATAAGGGGTTTGCTTATATGAACACCCTGACTTCTGTGTTTAAATGGAACCCAGCTTGGTAGGGCATCTTGTCATCCTGCTCTCTAGGCTGGCTGAGTACAGCAGGTATGCATTTCCAGTGCTCAGGAAGAGGGTAGGTTATAGGCACCCACACTAGGGAAGAGTTCTTACTTATTTTATTTTATTTTGTAGAAGAAGCATGAATCCCAGGCTAGCCTGCATCCTCTTTTGCTTCCTTATTAGGCTGTTTCTTCCTTCCTTCCTTCCTTCCTTCCTTCCTTCCTTCCTTCCTTCCTTCCTTTCTTTCCTCTTTCTCTCCCTCCCTCCTTTCTTTCTTCCCCTCCCTCCTCCCTCCTTTCTTTCTTCCTTTCTCTTTTCCAGGTTTAGGCTGATTCCCTCCTTCAGACACCCATTTAAGTATGGCTTCTCCAGGGAAGCACCTCTGGCCCTTGGCCCAAGTCATATCCCCTCGTAAGCAGTCCAGTGTACCAGACGCTTTGAACTTCATAGTACTCAGTGCCTTGCAGTGACACCTTATTGTCATTACTTGGCTTTATATAGCCAAGCCCCATAAAGGCCGGAAAGTGACTTAGTTTTCCTCCATGCTTTAGCTGTCCCATTTGTGAAATGAGACGTTAATACTATCTCATAGAGTAGCTATAGTCCCTATAAATTCTTACCACGATGCCTGGCAGAATCAGAACTGAAAGCCTGTTATAATTAGAGACAATATTAATAGAAACAGTAGTAGAGACATTTGTGCCTGGCCAAGTATTTGGTACTTTGTTGCTCAAAGTAACTGATAGTAAGAAAATATTGAAAGGAGGTTTAGTGCCTATCAAAACCTGAATGTACCTGTTTCATTACAGTTGCGGTGGTTATGTGTCTTTATCATTTATATGCAAGGACTTGTTGAGTTTAGAGCAAGAAGGAGAGTTTGAAGTTGGAAGCTTGCAGCAGCCAATTCAACTTCACTGGGCAAATGGTCTAGTGTGATGGAACATTGAGGCAAAGGGCTGTGTCAATTGAGAAGAAGGGTGAGATATTTATGGGTGGGTCATAGCTCTGGGAATGGGGAGAGCTGAGATGGGAGAGGGATTTTAGAGGATGCATTAAGCAGAGTTTGTGGTTCAGGCATTCAGGCAGGATTGCTTTGTGGAGGTTTATAGCTGTGCAGTCCGGTGGCCTGGAGCTGGGAAGAGGGACTTGGTCAAAGATAACTAACTTCAGACTATGCTTTCCAAAGGTGAGAACTGAAACTGCATGGAAGGTGGGATTAGGAAGCATGGAAGAAGAGGAGAGAATGGTTCCATTCTTAAGAGGAATACTTACATTGAGTAAGAAGGTCCCACTCTAGAATTAGGAAGAATCTTGAGCAAACAGGAGTCAAGAATGAAAGAAGCGGGTGTCAGGGTAGGGAAATCAGCCACAGGAGATTTTAGTGCTGGTGAGATGCAGATGAGTACAAGGAGAGAAAAGCCCTGGGTCACTGGTGACTTGGAGTAGAATCATGTAGGTATCCTGAGGCTGCCATCACAATTTTTAATGGCCCCAACTGGCAAGAAGTGCTGGCCACTCTTAACAGGAAGAATGTTAGAGAAATAAAGAAAGACTAGAGAATGTTTGCAAACATGGAAGAAAATCAATCAGGAGAGAAGAGTTCCAGATACAAACCCAATTCATTCACAGGGTCAAGAGTACCCAGTAAGACAGACTGGGTAGAGACTGCAAGATTGGGTGTTTGAAGACTGAGTGTTCTGAAAACAGGTAACTTTTAGGTGTGGAAGGAGTGATGAAGGACAGAAGAGTCAATGGGTCAGATTCCTTCAGAGCTCATCCCCTTTATAAGTAATCAGGCTATCTGGCAATTCACATAGCCCATTCTCTAGCCACTTTGGCTGAGGAGGGTAGGAATCATAATTTTTATTGAGATGCACCGTTTGAAATTACTCCTTTAGCAAGGAGTGGTTGCACCTGTCTGTAATCCCTGCACTTGGGAGGAAGAGGTATAGGCAGAAGATTCCTGCAAATTCCAGGCTAGCCTGTGCTGGATGGTGAGTTCTGGCCCAATCGGAGGTGCATAACAACACTCAGATCTTAATTGTCCCAACCCGCTACCCAAATGGCACATGTCTCCAGTGGCAAGAGGATCTACTTCCAGAAAGAAGTTATGTGCTTGAGATGACGATCTGCAGGCACCAGGACTAGGGAGCATTCAGATGTTTCCTGCCCTGATTTATGAACCAGTGAGTCAGCTCACTAGAAATCTGCCACCTGGGTTAGGCTGCTAAAGAAGGGATGCCTAAGTCTGCTTTTTCTCTAAGTGTTCAGAACTAGTTGGGAAATACAGGGTCCTGCTGAGCAAGAGGTTGCTGTTCTGAGTATCCAGTCCATGTAGCCCACACCAGGTGTAGGGGACCTACTGCTGTGATTGGCTACAAGGCAGCACTGTCATTTGGGTTGTAAATTAAAAAGGGATGCAAAGAGTAGTGGCACCTGCCTGCTTTTGGGCGATCCTGATTTTGGGCAAATCAAATTAGGCAAGTCCAAGTCCCCTTGCTAGATGCCTGCTGCAGGGAGCATGTGCATAGCTCATACAGGCACAGATGGCAGGAGCCTGAGAGACGCTGTGTGAGTGGATGGGGACCCCAGGCATGCTCATTCTGTTTTCTTTGATCAACGTGCTTACTTTTTCCTGTAAGTGCTTCTTCAACTGTGTGTTTCAGTGTAAGCCCTCTTCTGCCTAGTGATTTTGTTCTTTCAGCTTGTCCCTCCTGTTAATGCCTACCTTGGATATAGTGGAGATCAGCACCCATCTTTCTTTGTTTGACTTTAGTGGAAAGAAACGGGTCAGTTCAGACTATCTTCAATGGTAGTGTGTCAAGTGTACCTTGTTTCTTTTCAGTGTATAGAATTCCATGAATATGGATGTGCATACACACACACACACACACACACACACACACACACACACACACACGCACTTTCAGATACATACACACATTTATTTCGTGTACATACATGCCTGTGCACATGTCTTTGTCAGTTTTCACTGATATGATAAAGTATCTGTTGGAAACTGATTAAGGGAGGAAGAATTTCTTTTGGTTCATTTTTCAAAGGGCTCAATCGATGGTTACTTTGTGTTTCTTGGCCCATAATGGAGCAGCACATGACTGCAGACGCACCTGGTGGAGAAAAGCTGATGGTCAAGAAGCAGAAATGGGGATATAGAAATGGCTCAGGGCAAGGTACAGCCCTCAAGGACATGTCCTCAGAGACATACTTCCTCCAGTCAGTTCCCCTCCAACCCCTGCACTGCAAAGTTTCCAGAACCTCCCAAAATAGTGAAGCTAGTTATGGTTTAGATTTCATAGGGGCCTGTGAGGGACATTGCATGATCCCATCTTAACTTTCTTTGTATCTTAGCAGAGAGATATTGAGGATAATTTTGTGGTTGCTGAGGTTGTTGTGGGTGATCTTGACTGTATGATATAGCAGTGTGACCCAAGAAACAGGAACCTGTTTCAGCTAGTTTTAATATTTTGTATAAGCTTTTCTTTCTAAGTGTGTAGTAACTTCCATTCCTTCCTTTTTCTGTCTTCTTGAGTCTCCTTATTTAATTCCTATTTTGTTCTTTCCATATTCCTATGTCTTTGGGTCCATTGGAGTCACAGCATAGAGATCTGGTATAATTCATCTTACTGTTATCTGGGTGTCTTTGTGTGGTGGAGATGAGGACTACACACTAGGTTAAAAAACAAACAAACAAAACAACAACAACAACAAAAACATCTTTGGGGCCAAGAGTGACATTTGTTTACACAAGGTGGTTTGGTGTATGGGATGGGATAAAATACACAATGTCTGCCTAGGTAGTCAGCTTTCCATTTTTATCTGCCATGTCCCCCCAGTACACTATACTCTTTCATAAAGTTGTTAATATTCATCCATGCATTCAATCATTTATTCATTGAGTCATTTAATAGCTGAGCTCTGATATTCTATCTTAAGCTTTATGCATTACCTTCATGACACATATGAATTAGCAGAAGGGGAAGATGGAATGGGAAAAATACCCAACAAAAGTGCCCCAATACACAAATAACCAGTTGAGCTTCACAGTAGTAACTGCCCAAGAGAAAAACAGCTTAATTTACATTAAGAGTGAACTGTCAGGTAAGCCAGGGTAATTATACTGACTTCTAAGGGACAAGGAAAAGTGATTGAGGGTGGAAGGACAGGAGGAGTTGCCCAGCAGAAGCTTGCCTGGCCTGGACCTGAGGTCTGATGGAGCATGTCATGTGGCAGGGATCACAACTGGCCCATGAGTCTGGAGCTTGGCAAGCTGAAAAGAAAGGGTGGCAGGTCAGTGGCCTGGCATTATACCACACCAAGGGTTTATTCAAAGTGCAATGGGAAGCTGTTCAAAGGTCTTAGACAACGAAATGGCATGGTCCTCTGGACATTTCAAAAAGATCTGCTGGATGGGACAGATGTATTTGATGGAGTCAAAGTGGAGACAGCAAAACCGAGAGGGAGGCTTTGCAGTACTCCCAGTAATAAATACAAGTGACTGGGCTGAGGACAGTAATCGTGGATAGGGAGTTAAGTTATGGGCGTAGGCAGGGGTGGGGTGGGGTGGGGTAGGGTGAGAGGATGGGGGCTCACCCATAGTTATAATCAAGCAAGCTGGAAGAGTTTCCTGAGGAGATTTCACCCAGGAAGGACTGTGGAGAGGGTACAGTCACCAAGGGTCTACTTGTTCTGAGAAGGAGAAGGATGGAGGAACAGGCTTTCTCACTCATCTGCTCTCTTCCTTGGATAAAGAGAACATGACATCATCAGTGGGCTGCTTTTGGTAATCACTCCCTCTGCATAGCTCAGGCTTCTCAGACTTGGAGTTGGGAGAGGTCTTCAGGCTTGGTGGCAAGCACCTTTATTGCTGAGCCATCTTGTTGGCCCCTGGTGTTGAGTTTTTAGCTATTTATTTTGCACACATGTCAACCCCTAACATTTCTTCTCCCTCATGTCTTTATTGATCTCTCAGATAGGATACCTAGGTGTCAATGCATAGTGTGACTTATTAGCATAACAGAATTTAGGCCCAGAGAAAAGAGTTTCCTGTGAATCAGAAAGTGCTTGGGTTGTGGGGGAGACAGTGTTTTTCAGCTGAGGCTCTGAGAATGGAGATGCAATTCTTTCTATTGTCTTTGAAATAAAGACTCAGAACAAGGCCCAAGCTGATTCATCTCGCAGGGATTCAGTGAAAGAGAGGAAGGTGTCTTAATTTTGCTGAAAGACTTCCTATGTTTGGAAAGTGAAAAGTGAAGTTTGGTAGTCTCCAGAAGATCTCTAAATTTAGACCGTGTGTGTGTGTGTGTGTGTGTGTGTGTGTGTGTGTGTGTTTGTGTGAGTATGTGTGTGTATATGTTTGTGTGTGAGTGTATTGTGTTTATGTATGTGAGAGTGAGTATGTGTGTGAGTGTGTATGTGTGAGTGTGTGTGAGTGAGTTCGTGTATATATTTACATATATTAGAATGTATAAGAGGAATGGAGAAAAGTACCTATTTTAGTTATGGTATGCAGTGGAGTCAAGCTCCTGGCAAACCTTCCACCCTTCTTTTCTGATGGAGCTTGTTCTTCCATAGTGTATTCTGAGTAGAGACCAGCCAGGGGGCAGCTTGTGACTTACAAACACATTTCAGATTGATAGTTTTCTGCTGAGCGAGGGTGGGTATTTTTCAGAAACATGATGTTTTTTCAGCTGAGGGTTGCGTATCTCAGGTGGTAGAGTGCATGCAGGAAGCCCCAGGTTCAATCTCCAACACCACACCATGAAGTGGGTATGCACCTATAATCCTAGCCAGCACTGAGGAGGTGATGGGAGGAGGACCAGAAGTTCAAGATTATCCTTAGCTACTTAGCAAGCTTGGAAGCCAGTCTTGGATGCCTGGGACCCTGTCTTGAAAGAGAAAACACTTATTTATTTATTTTTAACCTGGCAGTCTCAAGGACACAACAGCATGGGATCTGTGTAGCAGGGCTTTCTTTGCTCATGGCTGTTCTTGTGTTCTAGTGTTTACAATCAGGATTGTGCTAGCCACTGGATCCATTGTCCCCAATTCTCTCAGAAAACTAAAGTAGTGGCCAGTGCTGGCCATCAAAGCCGGAGGACTGAGGACAGACTGCACTTTCTTCTTATGTAGATCACTGTGTGTCTCTTTATTCTCAGGGAGGTGTTCAAGTGCAAACCATCATTGCTCTGGGATGTTTGAGAAGGTTGTGGTTGAAGGAAGTGCCACCCATCAAAGAGAGGAGGAAAAAGAATCCATTTAATACAGAATGACTACAGGGAGAGAAATCACTCATCCTCATTATTGACGCCTTCCACACAATTAATGTGTTCTTGAGGGAAGACTGTTTGATCCACCCACGACCCTGAATATTCTCATTGGGTAGATGTGAGAACACAGTACTTCACACTGAACTCTGCCAATACCCGTGTAGTGAAGGAGAGACCCCATCTTAGGGCAGCATTTCTGGCTCTGCCAGGGCCCTCTCCCTCTCCTGTACTCTGAGCAGCTAGAGGTTAAGCCTGGCCATTAACCCATAAGTGACCCAAATAGAATTTTCTCTTCCTGGGATCCGTTGATTGCCAGGTATAGCTTTGTGGTAATTCTAGCATTTGCAACCCAGCAATTTGAACCTTCTGTCTGCTTAAATGATGATTTTACATTGTAATGGTTGGTACTAAATCCTCTCGCTTTTGCTCCGCAGTCGCTGTTGTGACAAGAAAAGCTGTGGCAACCGAAATGAGACTCCCTCAGATCCAGTGATAATTGACAGGTAGGGACCACTCTTCTTTCACTGGATTCGTATTCCTCATTATAATGAAACACCTGCTTTGTGTCGCTCATGGGCGAGGGTTAGTGATGCATGTGGCTGAAGTTTGCTGGTTGGTCCTGACTTATATTGCGCCGAGTGATTGTGATTTCTAGGAAAGCCATATGGAATGTTCTTTGGAGTCCTGTTTCTTGGATGGCTCTGGTTTTGTGTCTGATTAATGCTCATATATAATATATATATATATATATATATATATATATATATATATGTTCATTCCTCACTCTCTGTGGTTCAGTCCCCATGGTGAATCAGGAAGCTTCAGAAATAAAATAATAATAGTTTTGTGATTTATGAAATGTGGTTGGGTGCTTATAAATATTTAACTTTTATTTGAAAAATGTTTGAATCATTATCACTTTTAGCTACAGTAGTTCTGTTGGACATAATCCATCTACATTTTAAGGTTTTATTTATGCATAAAAGCAGTTTAAAGAGATCTGTGAACCGAGATTTTTCTACCGTTATTTCCGGGCTTGATTGCAGCTACCACAGTATTGTAAGTTGATTAATTTATCCTGCTCGTCTTAATTATTGTGTTTTTAAACAGATCCATATTACTAATCTGACATGACCAAGTAAATCACTGCAGAATAATACATCTGTTTCAGTTCTCCAGTGCAGTTTTGAGTCAGTGTGCACACATTATGCAGAGTGGCATCCCAAATATTCATTTTATGTTTTAATTATTGAAATTCATTGTATGGAAACATGTATGATAAGCCATTTGTTATGTAGCATTACTCATTGAGAATTAAATGGCCTGGAAGCTTTATAGAGACTGTTAGTTGTCAGCTAGGTCTACTCACTGTGGGAAGAAAGTCTTCATTCAAAGGCAGATTCCTTCATTGAAGAAATCAGCAGCCACATGAACATCCCTTTCTGGACTTTAGCAGTACTCTCTTAGACAACCATAACACAAAGATGCAACAAAAACAATCTGTCAAATTCTTCTTTGGATTTATCATTTTTTCAGGAAAAGAAACCCAGGCATCTATTTTGTTCATCTGAGTTTCTGTGAAAAGATGGTTGCTTATGACCTGTGTGAGTCTTCAGGTTCTTAGCTCAGTATACAGCCCCAAGCAGCTTTGTGAAAGTTTCACTTCAATGGAGTATTCTAGTCAGAGATCTTATGCTTCTAGTCACAAAAATGTACATGGTGGATATGTGTAATAACATTTTAATTCCATGTTAAAAGAGGTGAAGTTTCAATGTACAGTGACGTTGTCCGGTGTCTGTTGAATGAAAATGGCATGCTTATCTGAAAGAGCAGAGATGTCGTTCATAAAATCGTATTTTCTGTCATGGAAGATAAAAATTGGCAAACGAGCAAGGTCAAAGGCCTACCTCCCCGTTGTTGGTGTCATTTGTGTACACCTTTCAGAACACTGCTTCCTTTTTTAAGTAAGTATTTCTTACTCTTGCTTTAAAAAGAAAGCATCTCACCAAAGGGCTAGCCTAAATCCTCCCCTAACTTTGAAACCATAAGGATTCTGTGGTGCCTCAAAGTCCTTCGAGATTTATGTGGTGACGTGCCACCCGCAACGAAAACACTTTTTTTTCTCTTTTGTTTGTGAATGGGTTAAGCTTTAAAGTTCTTCATTTGGTTTTAAGCTGTGACTCTGATGCAGAAGGCTGATATGACTGTGGTTTGAATAACATCTGATTTTGACCTGTTTCTGTGGGTTGCGATGGCAGGAGAAACTTGACTCAGCAGTGCTGTAATTAGCCCGCCCCATGTTTTTGAAACAGGATTGTGTTACCTGGATTGCATTAGTGTGGCTTCTATTGTCGCCGCCTTGCATCTGTCCCAGTAGGGTACTTAAAACCGTTTCTTGGCTGGGGGAGTTCAAACAATTTAGGCAAAATAAGTCTGCACTTTATGCTTTTGGTGGCTTTAGAGATACTATTCATGACATCTATCCTTTTCATTCCTTCCAACCCACACCTCCTTTTGGTTAGACAAAGTAGAAAGCCTTGTACAGCTAGTTTGATTTCTTTAAGGTGGGGGCATTTTAAAAAATGTCTGAGACATCCTGGATGTGTTCAAGCCCCAATGTACATTTATTAGCTGGTGTTTGCCACTGTCTGCCATGGAACTATCATTTCAGGCAATAAGACCAGTTGATAGGCGAAGCTTCCAGTTGTCTATTTTTATTTGCATGTGAGTTTTTAAAGTTATTTGCCCCTTCTGTTTGCCAAAGATTTAAAAATAAACAAACTTTCAGTTGCGCCTGTGCCAACATGTGAAAATTCTCTTTCTAATATCGAGGGCTGAAAAATCACAAGAACTTAGGAAAGGAAGGACAAAACAGAAAATATTTTTCAACTGCGTAAAATTGCTGCAAATGGGGAAAATATGATGGCAACGGTGTTTGGATTTCAGTTTCCAATTTCATTCCGTGTTACAGATTGCATAATATCTATTACGTGCTTAGGGTTTGATTTGCTTTCAGATTTATGGATATGAGTCTCCAAGCCTGCTCTACTCAGTAGCAACAGTCAGATCTTATAATATACATACTGTATGCAATATAAGGCCAAGGGAGTGGGCTGTTGTGGCCTTAGAAGTTACCATAGCTGTAACACACAGTCACCTCTTTTTGAAAGCTAATAATTTCTAGCTCCCTTTGCTTGACCTTCGAAATTTGGAAGAACACTGCTATTTTTATCAGTCAAAAGATTTTTAGCAGTGATTATTCAGGAAAACTATTTATAGTGTAGATGGAAGAACCTTTCTGGTCACACAGCACTGGTGCAGGGCCAGCCATTTCTGTGTTAAAACTTGGCCACATTATTTGTTGTCAGTGATGATTTGGAGACCAGTTTGGCATATATATATATATATATATATATATATATATATATATATATATATCTGAATTAACACATAGGTAATGGAATTAACAAAATCAGAGCAGTTGTACAGACACGTTTCTATTTCCTTCCAGAGGCATGCAGCAAAGTAAGAAAATATGACCCAAATTACTTTTTTTCAGTCATGACAATTTGTCAAAATGTTTATTGGAAAATTGCTATGTGGTGTAGGAAGGGTGCATCTGGAATCGACTGCTAGGTTACATTTCTGCTCAATGCCAAATAGCTTGATTAGGAATCATAAAACCCCAGCCTGTGCCCAATGATCCAGATATTTGGGATGTGTAGACATGGGAAAAGTCAAATATGTTATGTTTAATAGCTGATGAACAGGAACTAACAACAGCAAATTTCATTATCTTTGAGATAAAGGGCTATGTGTGGTAATTATTGTTAAAGTAAAAAGCAAAAAATGGCTTCCAGTTATTGAATTAAGGTGGGGATTGATTTAACATCCACACACTAACTCAGATTTGAATTTAAAAGGTTTGCAATAAAATTCCTGTTTAGAAATTGAGTACATTGTAGTTTTATTACTACACTAGATATCCTTGTGTCTTAACCTTTTCCCTTAGAGTTATTTTAGTTCAATAAATAAAACCTCATTAGACTATTCCCATTTCAACGAGTTTATTAAATTTTGCAGGAGTAATTAGCATAAGCTGTGCTAATTTTTCTGGAAGACTAATGACGGTGGTTCTTAATTAGCTTTACTTTGTAGGAATCAGAAAAGAGGATAATGACAAAAGTCACGTAGGTACTCTGAATTGGGAACCCACTTTTCCAGAATCCACAAAACTTCTATTTCTCTGTGGAAACTTTGTTATGCATGCTTTAACCATACAAATTAAAAGTGAAGACTTCTATTCTGTATTTAGTTGGCTACAATTGGGATCCTTGCTTGGTTGGAAAAAAAAATCTTTATTTTTCCTAGACTTGTCTTGGAGTGGCGAGATGGATGGGTGAATACAGATGGCCTTTAAAAAGTCCCTCTTTCTTCAAATTCTACCATACAGTTCCTTTCACAGGAAATACTGATGTTTCTGTCTAGAATGTGTGGGGCAGGGATAGTTTTATATTGTTCTTCAATTTAGAATCATGTGATGGATGAAATAGTTCATCAACTAAGCAAATGAAGGCCTAAGCTCTTAGGGCTGTAGGTCCTTAGCTGTCAACACCCAGAATTTGTTTTTAAGGGATAGAAATAATACAAGACAGACTCACAAAGTGTGTCAGTTAAAACCCAATCCTTTCAGGATTGTATATAATGTGGTTCAGGTAACCTGAAAATTTTGGGTCTCCCAAAGCCAGCATTTAAAACTTGGGTTTTTAAAGCCCACCAACTGGTCTAATGATTGGGGTTTGCTGATTGCCACAATCTTGCCTTTCTTTTCCATTGTAAGACTCTGCATCTATGCTTAGAGCTTGATACAGAGCACAAAGTATGACAATAAAGAAAATATATGACTTTTGTGACACAAATCCCCTAACCTATTTGGAGTTAGTTCAGTCAACACTTAACCAGAGCGCTCCTAAAAAAAAAAAAAAAAAAAAAAAACAACAACACACAAAATAACAAAAACAAACTAAACAAAAAGGGAACCCCCCCCACCAAAACCAAGGTTTGTTTTTTCCAGAATGGACATTTAAGTAATATCAACTGGCTGTGCAATGATTACAATGCAAAATGGACTTGTCATTTAGGAAATAACCGGAATGCTCATGTCACCAGCCACAAGTCATTTGAATAGAAAATCTTGGCCATGCTTGCATTGTTCAGATAGAAACTTTGATTGAAGGTCATGTGTGAACCTAAGGGGTCAGGTGGAGAGGTGAGACTTTGTAGAGAAGCAAAGTGTTACCTTATCATCACATTAACTTTCTTGATTAAGTTGTTGCTCATGTTTTTACATGGCTTTGTGAACATCAACCTGATGGGGAAACAACAGTGACATGTAAACTCAGGACACTCATTGGTAATTTTTAACCATTGGACATGAGTGAGAAAATGTATCACCATGAGTTTCTGAAAGCATATGAGTCTTTAGCAAGCAACTTCTGTCTTTTGTCATCAATGATAAATCCCAAAATTCACACAAAATGATTTTGACTTTGTGTCTCATAGGTTCTCAAACTGGGGGTCACAACTCCCCATAGGGGGTCACATATCATATATCCTTTATATTGTAATTCATAACAGTAGCAAAATTACAGTTCTGATGTAGCAATGAAATAATTTTGTGGGGAGGGGAGTTACCACAACATGAAGTATATTGACTATATTAAAGGGTCGCCTCCTTAGGAAGGTTGAGAATCTCTGCCTTAGATGAACATGAAGATATGCTTCCTAAACTTTGCAAATGAGACCCTTAGCCAGGTTTTTGACTTCAGTTTATTGCTCTTTCGGTTCTTATCTTTCTCTTCATCCTGTTGCCAACTGGCAAGCAGCGATCTGTTCATCGCAGCATGCAAGCTGCTGTGTGGGTCACCAAGAACCAGAGGTGCAAATGCATTTCTCAGTGCTCTGACACACCTTCTGTACCACCTCATTTCCTAACTCTGAACTGCTCAGTTAAAACCAAAGGAAGAGGAATCCACTCTCTCAAGCTGCCCCAGGCTGGATAATTGCTGTCCATCTGGTTGCTCTGAGAGGTTTGTATCTTTTTAACAGTGGAGAGTTGGCATCAACACAGAGCATGAATTTACAGTTGTTTCCTAGCCCTAGTGCCTTTAAACATTTGTTTTCTCAGTGGGAATTCACATGTGATTATTAGCAATGAGACTTATGTGAGCAAGTATCATTCTCAATTTTACACACATCACATGGTACTATTCTGAGGATGAGCCAGGCTCTTGAACAATTGGTTATGGCTTGCTACTGTGATAAAAAAATTACTAATACAATTAGCTAATAGCAGTCGAGATTCCATTTGCGATCAGCTATTCTCAAATACACAACCAGGATACATTAAAATGCTTTTCAAATATGCTGACAGTAGATCATAATGCAAAGTACTTTTTCAGGGTGTTACACTACAGCAGACACTGTATAATAAGCAACAGTGGTTTTCCTGTAAAGGAAATTATGGCACAACTTCCAAGAAATGTGTTTAACAGAGCTTCAGGGCATCAGCAAGTGTGTGTGTGGAACATGGCCGTGTGTGGGCTCACAGTGTGGCTTTGCATTTCACGTCACTGTAAGTTTGTTTCTGTAACAGTTTGGAAAAATGTAGGAAAGCATTGCAGGCTCCTATGTGTCAGTGACTTTGCACAGCTAGCTGGCGGTTCTAATTTATCAGTATAATAAACATGCTTTTACTTTCAAATAAGTTGTTTAGAGTTGAAAATAAGCCAGGCAACCCTCCTGCAAGTATGACACTCCATTGATAGACATTCTCCTTTCCCACTACCACCAGCTCCTGTCCAAACGCTCTAATTAAAAAAAAAAGTTGGCCAGATATAAAAAACCCCACTTAGAAGTTCTAGTCTAAAGAGATGGTATTTTGATCATTTTAATTTGCATGAGATGCTATCTAAAATAGACTACCAATTCTTTTTTCCCATTCCCCCTTCTCCCCTCTCCACCTCCCCTATCCATCTCTTTACAAGCCATGTAACCATACACTGTTCAGGACAGTATAAAAGTGACTCCTATTGCAACCAATGAAATATGGTGAACAGTACAGGTCTGTCTTTGGTTGCGCGCTGTCTTTAGGAGTGTGGGTAGATGAAGATAAATGTCCCTTGCAAACTATTTCTCCAGTTACAAGCCTTTGTCCAGGAGCAAATGAGGGTTTTAATGTTACAGTACTTGTTATAATAGAATTTTAATTGCCTTAATCCTGGTAAAGTACGGCACACACACACACACACACACACACACACACACACACACACACACAGAGAGAGAGAGAGAGAGAGAGAGAGAGAGAGAGAGAGAGAGAACATTCTTAATAGAGAGGTAAGCCAAGCTCCCAAATGAAACAACAGAAAACCCTACCACATTTTCCTTTCAGTGGGTCACTTATAAAAAAAATGATGTAGTTTATGAAATTGATTAGGTGGAAACAATCTATTGGCATTTCATCTTTCTCATCTTTCGCCTTCAATGGAAACACAGTGATGTTTAGTGTGCGTTGATGATTTTTAGTTTTAAAGGCAAAATACTTAGTTCCAGTTGTGAACATGCCTCTAAACTCACTTGTAACAACTTCACTAGATAAGCTGGCAAATCAGCTAGCTCGATCCCACACAATAACTTCCAAAATGGCCCTCGATGACTACAGCATCACACTTACTGTTTGAAGCATAATAGTTTCATAATATAATAAAAAGTAATGGTGTTAGGCAACACAGCTTTAATAAGATATTGTTTGTGCCTTTGCCATGTGCTATGGGAGCTGCCTCTCACTTGGTGGGCTTTTGATTCCTCTCAATAAGATTATTTCAAATACTCTAATCCTGAATCATTGACATGAATACAAAAGCCTGGTGACATCTAATAGATGCCTCTTAGCTTTGCGTTAGCTCTTGTTCCCTTCCTTTTTATTCTCTTTTTACCTGACAAAAAGCTTATGGACACTTGGGCTCTGTGTCTCAGGAACAGCATGGGGGGTTCCTCATGAAATATAAAGGAGGAAAAAGACTGACAGAGGCCGGATAAGCTACAGAGTGAAGGGCCATAGATTAAAAGTAAATGCCAGTAAATCCTCCTCTGTACAGCACTCCTTCTTCCATTGTTTTCTTTAACACTTTAAGTGCCAGGGAAGGGGAACAATGAAGAGAGTTAAATGAAGTGTGTGCTGGCCTTTTAATCTGGACATGGTCACTGTATATATTGTACACGGCTTGGGTAAGATTGTCACATTTTCAGTTAGACTTTGTAATGACAGTGGTTTTTTGGGGGGTGGGTGGGGAACGCTCTTATAATCACTATCAAGAATTTCTCAAGACCCCTTTTATGACTCTCTGTTCATCTGACCAAGCATTGATGCTATACGTGGGGATGGGTATTGTGTGAGCGAGCAGTCCTCGTAGGGTGTCCACGAGGACACGACTGTTTTCCATCTTTCCTGAGCAGTCATGATTGACCAAAGCTCTCTTTTACCCTGGGGGCTCGTGATGCTATGCTGTCAGGGTGGAATTCCTTGTAATCCATGGTTTGAAAGTGATCAGCATAGAACGTTAAAGCAACTTGTTCTAGGGCATGAGCTCCTGTGTTTCACATGGAATTGCCCCTGCTGGAGCTGTGAATACTTAGGTGGGCTGGAGGGCCCATACTGGGTTAGATACTGGAGACTCACAGAGGAGGAGTTATTCCTGGAGACACGACTGTTTTCCATCTTTCCTGAGCAGTCATGATTGACCAAAGCTCTCTTTTACTCCATTTGCAGATCAGAGCCTACAACTACTCTCTTGTCAATTTATTATTGTTTAATACATAACTATTGAGCTCTCCTGTTTATAAACTATATTTCCCATTTATTAATCTTTTGATCCGTTAGTAGTATCTCACAATTAAAAAAATAGTTTTGGGTGCACTCTTGACTGATGTCTTCCTTCCAAATGATGGAAATCAGTAACTTTGAAGGACTCTAGGAATGCCATTAGGTTTGATCTCTCTCTCTCTCTCTCTCTCTCTCTCTCTCTCTCTCACACACACACACACACACACACACACACTCACACGACAGAAAAGAAGACAGAAATCCAGCATTCTCTTTTAATTGTTAGGAAGTTCTTTGGAAAAGGAAGTTGGTGAGATGTTCACTCAGTGATCTTTGAAACCATTTCCAACAGTATCAGAAACCTCTGTTTTCCTAAATGGTCTTGATATTTTCTTAAATTCTAACTCTAATATCTATGGCATGCTATATACACCACAGAGTATCTTCAAACCGCTTGATAGCGTCTTCCTGCGATTACAGGCAGAGGTTGCCCTGTTTGAGACATCTGTATGTTCTTACAAAGACCAACCTTGGAAAATAATAAAACAAAGTGAACAAAATCCCTGATCACTGTAAGTTTAGTTGTTACATACATAGCCATGGCACACTGCTAGCAGATTTTGAACACTATAAGGTGTGATATTTCAGAGGCTTCCCTTCCCACCAGTGAACTCAAGCTTGTGGAGCATGTAGCCTAAGGGACTAGCCCCTGAGCAAATGATGAGAAACTCTGCACCTCCAGTTCTCAGCTTGATTTTTCTCCTCGCCATCCTTCATCACCTAGTGAAGCAGTTTCCAGTACCTCATGGTGTGCTTTTATTTCAGTTTTCTTGGTAGCCACATTTCATCTCCTCATGTGTTTCTCTAAATAAGTCCCTACCCAGTTTCTTACTACTTAGTTACACATTTAACTTGTGGGGTTGAAAATGAAAGTAACAATCCAGAGAGAAGTCTATTGAGGGTGGAGTACAGTGGCAAAGACAAAGACTTTGAAATTCCCTGCTGACAGGCCAAATTCTTCATGACTACTTAGTATCTGCCTTGACACCTCAGTGCTCCAATCTTCAAAATGGACACATTCATCTCTATCATGGATTACAGCTCCACGCCTCACTACTTTAGGGTTATAGTTCAGTGGATACAGTGTTTGTGTCTAATGTGTGCAAATGCTCTGAATTCAGTCCCCAATATCACACACACACACACACACACACACACACACACACACACACACACACACAGAGCATATATATACATACACACAATTATGTTTCATACACATAATTATGTTTTTTAATTATGTTTTTTTTTTTTTTACAAAAACTTAACAAGGTTTACAGCACCTAACAAACACTAGAGTTGAGATATTCTGAGGCCTTAAAGTCAGATTTTGAAAACTGAGCCTAATATATTTTATGTGGGTCGCTACCCTTAATTTGATAAACTTTTTTTTTAAGATGAGTTACCTTGCTGAGTTAATCCCGCTGGTTGTGCCTTCTTGGACAAGACATCACTCATTTCTTTTTCTTCCCACAACTACTTATTGTGTTTCTACTCTTTGTGTCACACTGTGTTCATGATTGCCCAGAAAAGCTACAAGGAGAGACATAGATTGAATGGAATGTTATGTGACCAAACATGACTTTTGGAATCCTGAAACTTTCTCAGTGTCTCATAAGATGTTTTTTAGGGGGGGGGCAGGAAGGGGATATGTTGAAATAGTAAGTAAATATTATTGATTTTTCCCTTTTTCTTTTGAGGCAGTGTCTTTCATATCTTAGGCTGGTCTTGAACTTGTGATTCTTCAGCTTTTTTTCAGAGTATTGAGATTACAGGAACATGCTGCCATACCCAACTGTATTTCCTTCAAAATAGAAGAACACAACACAAACTGAATCAAGATGCACAAGAAAGATCCTTTCACGCTGAAGGCAGCTCATACCTGGTGGCACTGAACTTGGGCAAACCCTGTGGTTTTATTAATGCCTCTGGCATGGTCCACTTGTTGGTTAAGACTGTGGGCAGTGGAGTCAGATCAAATCCCTCCTCAGCTAACACCATAGGGCCCTGGGGAGTTCAACTGCTCTTAGTACCTATTTCTTCATCTATAAGCTGTGTCAGCAGAGTGCCCAGCACACAGTACATACTGGGAATGATGTGGCTGTCATTTAAAAAATACAGGCGGGAATGAAGAGATTGCTACAACCTTTTGCTATGGAATTCAAACTTCAGTGTTTTGTGGCATTGCCAAACATGGTAGGGCAGGTGGGTTTCAGAGACTGATGACAACATGCTTGTGGGGTAGTTGACACAGCTGCTGGTTGCTGCCTATCCCCAGCCATAATACCTCACTCACTTGCAGTAGACGCTTGCAGTATGGTATTGTGAAAGGAAAGGGGTGAGAAGCACAGTTGTTGAATGTGGTGGTCTCATCTCTGCCTCAACACAGGCTTGTTACAGCCACACAATAAAGCATCGAAATGCAAGATAAAATATTAAATTTGTTTCCGTTAAAAATGTTAATCTTCACACGATTACCATGCAAATCTCCTCGCTGCCTAACTGTTTAATTGATGGAGTAAATCACAGGGCTGACACGTAAGTGAAAACCCCTGCTGTTGGTGCTCTCGCAAAGCACATTTTGAGGAATATATTCTGGTAAGCGGTTTGTCTCTTACATACGCTAACATGAATTAGGGAAGTAATACATGTTTGTCCCATCGTGAGGAAAGAAGCATGCTTCAGAATTTTCAGGAAAAGTTTCTTGTTTGTTTGTGTTTTTTGGAGGGCCCACTAACTCCCGGCACTATCAAATGTGAAATCAATGCTATGGTGGCCAGTGTTTAAGCATAGTAACATGGTACTTTTGTGATGGAAGGGTTAATAAATTTCCCCTTCTTCTTTCTTTCTCTACCCCCACCCTCAAGATCCTCCTGTCCCCATCTCAATCCTATCATGTGCCTGGTTGACGCTGAAAGAAGGCTTGAAGTTGCCCATGGGGCATCCCATTTCTAGCCTCCTCTGAGGTCTCCTGCACAGATGGGAGCTTGCCTTCTGTCCTTAGGACTCAAAATGTAGCCAGGCAGCAAGTCCAGCAGCCTAGCTTCTCTGACCTGTGAGCTGCTGAGGAGGAGAAACAGACATCTCTCACATCTAATAGGATGCATCTCTGTGTCTTTAGGAGACGCCCACTGAAGGAAGTTCTCCTTTATTTCCAAGATAAGGTGTCATTCATGAGAGCAATGTGCTGAACTAATCAGGTTAATTGAGAGGCCCGGAATCCTCATTGAGTCTATCTTTCCTTCCTGTTAAAGGCAGATAGCGCAGACAGAGGATGCTTACTTTCCCCATAGCTTATTCGATCTGTAGGCGTGCAGAGAACGGGGGGCTAAGAAGAATGCTGTTCGGGTTCTGCGTATGTGGATTCTTTTATTGGGAAGCATAACTTTAAAGAAATAACAACCCTCCAGAAGACTGAGAGATCGAGTGGCTTCAAGTGTCTGATACTGCTTTTGCTCGTTAACATTAATCTCCCCATTTCGGATCAGCCAAGAAAGACAGTTGGAGGGTCCAGCCAGGAGCCTCCATGGGTATTTTATTTAAGATCAAAACTTAAAACAAAACAAACACACAAGCGAACACTCCACAAAACACCTGACTGTGGCGTGTCATTAGTCCATGTAGCTTCTTTAGTTTCTTTGGTGTCTGAAGTGGATACTGGAGGCGGAGAACTGCACTGGATGGCTCCCCCGGCCTCCCCATGAAGTTGCAGAGCAGAGGGGAGAATTGAGCTGGTTCAGCAAGTTTCTTTTGGGGTGGATGTCCTCTCTTCTCTCTCACAATGGTTAGTCCTAGTTGAATTTTTAAACACTATCATTGACTATTCCCCCTCCACACACCTACCTCTTTTCACTCTTTTACTATTTTTTTTTCTTGGAAGTTCCAGGAATGACTTTAATTATCTCCACAATCAAATTCTCATTGCTGCCTCTGTGCAAGTGTGTAGTCATAGATGGCTGGGATTATTTTCTTTAGCACTTGGGGATAGAGAAGCGGGTTGTTTCAAAATGAGAACCAGCTGGCTCTACAGAGCCCTCATTTAGCAGGGAGTCACTCTGTATACAAAGCCTTCGCTCAGGTCAGTCGTTATGGGCAAACCCCAAATCAGCAGTGTTTGGTTTATCACTGTTTAGTAACTGTCCAGTAAGGTGTGATTAATAATAATGATGATGATGATGATGATGATGATGATAAATCAGCACAGCAGACATATTTAATTCTGTCTCAGCTAAGCACATGGATTTGGAAAAGACATTATTGTTCCTATAAGCAATTACAGTCATAAACCTAGTTTTCTAGTGTGTTTTGGTGAATAGTTAAGATGTATGTTTAGCTTTAACTCTAAGTCTAAAAAGTCTAAGTCAAATGAAGCTCATCTTTCAACATAATCTTTTATCCAACAAGCAGAGTGGACAGATGAAAGGCAGATAGCTACATTGCTGGCCCCATTAATAGAACCAATTGGAGGGCAGCAATAACTGCTATTATCTAACATCTCTTCTGCCAGCCCATGAAGTAAAGGCCCAGATGATAACCCACATACATTCTTCTGTCTTTCTAGTTTGTAGAAATTGCTTTGTTGCCATACCTGGTTCATCTCTAATGCACTAGATTTGATTTGAAATGAGGAAAGTCCTCTCACCAGTTTCCCAAGTACTTCTGAAATGTGTGGAGGAAAGGACTGCAGGAGACACTTGGTTATGAAAATAGCTTGTTTGGAGAACCCAGCTTGCATTTGTATAAGATAAACGGGTTTGGGGGTGGTGGTGCAACATCTATTAGGTCAGAATGAAGATTTTAAAAGAAGCATGTTCACACAGCTCAAATCCAGCTCAGTTAAATTTTAATCTCACAAATGTAAGAGATAACTTTGCATTACTAATAAGAATATGTGCCTTAAGAAATCATAACATGCTTCTTTTATACTGACATCAACACAACAAAATAATATGAAGAAAGGGCAAAGATCTAGAGATTTATGCCCATAGGGAGTTTGATCAATACACTGAGGATCTGGTCTATGCACTTCTAATTATTTTTATTCGTAGGATTTCCATATTGAAACATGATTTGGATAAAATCTTATCTAATGAGTTTTTGTGTGTGTGTGTTTAGCCAATGACTTTAGATCAAATTATAATTCTATTGTCTATTTCCTGTGTCTGTCTTTTAAAAAAATTTCTGTGGGTTTTTTAATATATAAAAAAACCAAATAACTGTTATATTTCCAGTCAGTCAAATTTGAACTGAATTTTACTTCCTGTTTCAAAGGTCAAGGCAGGCTGACCTCAACAGCAGTGTGGAGACTGCTGAATTATTCATGTCATTGACTTTGTGTCAGCTTCCACATTTGTGGAGAAGGATGTTTTATTCATTTATCTCATTTAGAGTTCTTCTCTGCACCTGTTTCTACCATTAAGTACCCTGTAATTTGCATTTGATGCTAATTTAGTTTCATATCAGCCTGGTCCCCCCTTGTTAATTTAATTTTCTAAGACCCTTTTCATTACAGTAGAACTGTTTTTCCTCTTTAAAGCAAACATCTATACAAGTAATTGTATAAACTGCCTTTTAAATAATATCTTTTAGAAGATTCCATCGTTTAGTTCCTTAATTTCTATAATTAGCCATGGTTTGATTAATGTTTCAAAGGGTTAAATTAAAATGCAGAACTACTCAAATACATACTTGAATAATTTCTTATGGACTGCAGGATTAGCATTGTGGAATTCTGGATCATTCCTAGAACTGAGTGACTTAGAAGCAGTGATTTTCTTTATGTAGAATGCTATTTAGTTTATGAAGGGCAGGGCCTTTAAAATCACTGCACTTTCAACATTAATTGTGAAATGTTAGCTTTTTTTTTCTTTCATCAGACTTCTGATAGATGGTGGCTCAAAGTGTTTCTGCAACATTAGTAATAACACCCTCCAAACAAAAAGGGCAGAATTGGGTCCAATTCCTTGAACTATTTCGGAAGCTCAAGCTAATGAATTTCTGTGTTCCATTACAGATTTCACTCTCATCTTAAATCCTCATTTCTGTCTGCTGCTCAGAGTTAGTTTGCTTGGGAATCTGTCAGTTTCTCAGAAGGGGTTTCAGCTAGCTTTCTGTCATTTATATCTCTATGGGCACCACTGGACTACAATTACCACCTAGAAATCATGGAAACTAGGAGTAGTTATCTGGAGGAGGCTTGACTGAAATGGCTGCAACCTTGACGAAGGGCCACATCCCCAGGATGTCTGTCAGGGGGTTGGTCATCGTAAGAACAAGTGATTCACATAAGCTAGGTATAGAGACCCTCAGACTGGGAAAGACCTCTCCCTCATTCTGTTCCTGGCAGCTGACACAGGCCTGTCAGTACTCCCTGAGTCCTCCTCAGGGTAGGGTGTTGAATAGAGTATGAATCAAGGTCTAAAGTGTGTGGAAATCACCCAGAAGGAAAATTCTAGCCATGGCCAAATGTTACTAAGAAATCAGCCTGAGATCTGTATGACCCCTTTCTCCACTTGGGCTGGAGTGGTCTGCTCTGTTTTTCATATTCTCTTGGGATACCAATGGTGTTAATGTAGTGGGCTTCTAGAAAGATCTTTCTCAAGCCTGTGGAAAGTAGACTATGAAGAGGCCTTCCCCTTTTCTCAGTTATAAAGACCACCCTAGGACTGCCACATCCACCACTGTCATTGTGGTAAAAGAGAAAACTTCTAGATTCTCTGGCAGGCTGCTTCATTATTGTTGTTTCCTAGCAGGATTGGAGGTAGATTGGAAAATTCTTGGAGGTTCTTTGAGCTTGGAGTTTTTCCTACACAGGGGAGATTCATGTTTTATAGCTTGTTTAGCTTTTTTTTTTTTTTTTTTTTTTTTTTTTTTTTTTTTGCTTCTGCAGATGGACTTAAATAACAAGGGAAATAAATAATAAATAAATAATAATATTAATAATTATAATATCAGTTCTTATTCATTTACAAAGCATTTGCTTATGGATAAACCCTCCATCCCTGATAAAGGCTTTTATTTTCTTAAGTTAGAGTAAAATCTCTCTAAGGTTGGATTAAACAACCATGTTAAAAAACAATAGCCAGTAAGAATGCAGACCAGGGTTTCCCATCTAATTCTGGCCGATACAGAGACAGCCAGACTCTCACGTCTTTAGCTAAGAACCTTTGATCTTCACATATACACAATGGGTGAGGAATGGACAACACCTTAGCTCCATCACTCACACAGCCTTCACAGGGAATGAAACAGAGAATGTACAGGGGCTTGCCTTTTTATTTATTTATTTATTTTTATTTTTAATGGGCAGAGATCCCTGAGTCACATCACTTTAGTTTCTACATCAGCTTTTTGTTGTTGAGTTTTGTTTTGTATACCCATATCTTGGATGGAGAATGACCAGTTTAGCTCAGGCAAGCTAATCCATCACATTGTTAAGTCTGAAATGCTTTCTGAAGGAAAGAGGATGAAAAGGTTTCCATTGGAGTGGAGTGGACTCTCAGAGATTATAGTCCAATCCCTTTGTTTTAAAGAGGGACACCTGAGGTCAAGAGAAACACAGCGATCTTGCCCTAAGTAACCCTAAAGCCAGGACCATAAGCCCAGTTGCAGGCTCAGCTTCCAGTGACTTTTCGGCTGTTCTTCTGGACCATCTGTGTCTTGCTCTGCTATCTATTTCACCTTCTGTGAAATCAGCCCCAGGGAAGGGTACAACTTATGTTTTCTGGGTTTGGGTCCAAGGAAAGCCCTGCATTCCATGTCTCTAACAAGACATCAAACACTAGTTTTTTGAAAGAAGTTAAGACAGACACGGGGTGGGGGGGTACAATATCCCCTCCTAAGACTGTACTTAACCCTTTAAAAGCTCACACACCTCACTTGTTTGTAGCCATACTGTTCATACTATGTCACAACACTATGGAGAAATGTCATTTCTGTTTTTATTGTTAGAGGTATTTCATCAATAGTTATTTCCCAGTAGGAATTTTAGGAAGAGTCTTTCAATTTCAGACATCTCCTCAGCAGCAATTGTCTCTGGCTGTTATCTTTCTCTGGAAGGTACTGACATATATAAATATTGAACTTGGCAATTTCCAGAGTACAGTCCTCATTTTAAAAATTATCTTATAGTGAAGCCTAAACAAACTTAATAAATGGCCCTTTCCAAAAATAACACTAAAGGAAATGAGGTATTGTTGCAGTATATAGTTCTGGAAAAAATATCCTACAGAAAAGAAAGAAATGGAGTGCTGTATTTCCACCTACTCAAAACCACTTTGGTATATGACTTTGTCCAAGCCTGCAGGCTTGTCACACTTTTAAATGACCAACAGGAGGACAGAAATCATGGGGAAGGTGCAGGGAGAAATTTCTAGTCCTTGGCATCATTTAAATTTGAACTACAGACAGATAGTTCCAAAAGGCAAAGGATGGTGATATCTACCTCTCAGAGAAAGGAAGAAAGAATGGTTATTTCAGCCAGTGAGTGATGAGCCTACGAGGCTTACCTAAAATGTCTAGCTTGACTTGGGAAACTCAGTTTTTCATTTTTGCTTCCAAGATGGGATTACATTGTGGTCGAAAGCCATATCTCTCTGTCTATCTTCATCCACTGTCTGGTCATTTTGGACCAATGACTTAATTTTAACAGGTGTGATTATACATTTATGGATCTTCTTTGTTTTTCCTTCTTCCAAATTATCACCAACTGTTCCACAACCTAAAAACGTTTGTGCTTCCAAATATTTTAATGTCCGAAAGTAAACAGAACAAATCTGTTAAACTTACCAAAAAATGATTTCATGATGAAATGTTCTCTGGGTTGAGAGCCATTGCTTTCATTCAGAGACAGCAAAGACACCAGTTGAGTCAGTGGGTCCCAGATAGGAGAAACAGACAGTGTAGCAGTGTGCATGTTTAGTCAATAAGTGTTCTTACAACAACCACTGTATAAAGGAAATTGGAACACCTGGGTTGGGGATTCCATCAGAGACACATTGTAGAATATGATACATGAGGGAAATTTTATTTGGGGTACGCTTGTCTCTTCCAAATCACCCTGGAATCCATCCATCTTGCTTCTACCAGTCACATGACCCTTGCTAGGCCACTGCCCTGGTGTAAGTGTTAGAATCAAAGTGACTCAGTAACTTAACTAGATTCACTGTAGGTTAATCTCCCATGATTCTCATCTTTAATCACTGTCAATTCATACTTCCAATTATGAGTCAAATTCAAGTATCATCTTTTCCTAAGTTGAAAGCACACTTTGGTTCTATCAAGATCCAACAAACTCAGCTGCTTGTTCTGAAGCTGACTTTTCCATTTACATTGAAGCCGAGAAGTGACTGGGGGTAGAATTCTGAGGGGAGCTGGTGTTCAGGATGGCCTCTGTGTTACTTAGGAATGTGATTAGCAAGGCTTTCTCCTTCTCTGGGCTTCAACTTTCTCATTTACAAAATAAGAGAACTAGAAACTTCAGATCTTTAAGTTTTCCCCTTTCTCTTAGGATTTTTCTCCTATGTGCTCCTGTACAGTCAAGCTTGTATCAGGTGTTGGAGGATAGCCTATGGTTACACTTGTGTGAGCATTGTGTGAGGAATAAAGAGTAACTTCACAGTCAAGACTGAACAACCAGCAGTATGCTCAACTAGATTTCTACTTCTTCATTATTGTGTCCAAGGTACCAGCTAGGTAATATGGATAAAGCAAGAAGCATAGCCCCCATCTGTCGCTAAGATCTACTTTAAGGCACAAGGTTACTGAGGGGGGTCATGAGATGAGCTTCCTTACAAGGCTAATTGAGTCGGCATATTTAATTTATTGGTAGCATGAGTTGGGGGAGGGGTCTAGTAAAATCAAAACTGTGGACTTGTAAAACTTCAGGAGTGTGGACCAACATGTTTATCTACCTGAAATAATAGCTCTAAGAAGCCATCAGTAGAGGGTACCAGTAAAGGCCACATCCCACAGTTGTCTTACTGAATTCCTCTGGCTTGGACTTATTTTCTGGGCAAAGTGACCTAAAAGATAATGTGCGAGGAGTGTATGCCAAATTACACACTGTATTTGCTCATTAAGTGGTTATTTACTCAGCATACCTATTTCCCACGTGTGCTTTTAGGGTGGAGAATTCCCTTTAAGGCCCCCAAAGTATGAGCATTTTAATGATGAAATGATGAAGGTACATGCTCTGATAGTTTCCTATGCTGGCATATAGTAATTGTGTGCACAGGCCTTGAGCTTAAAGAAATGAGAATTTCAGAAAATTTTAAAAACTGTTTCTTTTTGGCAATGTGCAGACATGAATTATACATACATATATGTGTGTGTGTGTGTGTGTGTGTGTGTGTGTATGTATATATGATAGACATGTTGGTCCACATGCCATATATATATATATATATATATATATATATATATATATATATACACACACATATAATGTTGTCTAAGATGAGAATAAGGTCTCTCTTTCCCTTTTCACTCTTTCTTTACCTCCTTCTCCCCTCCCTCCCTGCCTCTTTCCCCTCCATCTTTCTTCCTTTTCCTCTTGTCTTGGAGTCTCCACAAATAAACATTATAATGTTTTGACAGATTCCCCAAAGAAACAACATTTTAAGCCCCATAGATAATGATTCTGGAGACTTCTCAGTGCAGAAGAAACCCTCCCAGGATTTCCTGTTTCTCATTTCCTTTCCTTTGCTTCTCATTTTATGTCTGGTAAACCTTGAGTGCAAGCAGGATCTAGTACTAAGACAAAACAACTACAGAGCTAATAGGACATCAGTCCTATAGAAACGCAATATAAAACCCCAAAGAAATAAGACCCATTGTTACAAGGAATCTATATGCCTCTGGATTTTTGTTGTCAATGTATATTAACAATAATGACCTTGATGCAGTAACAATTAGCAACCAGCAAGGGGTCACCAGCCCCATGGTGCTTTTTCCAGTGGACATGAAATGGCCATTTATCCCAAGGAAGTGCCCCAAGGTTGGGTCCTCCCCTCTTGCCATTTGACTGTAATTTAACCTCAAGGAGCAAGGAGACAATGGATTGTGCTTTTGATATCTTAAGGAGTTTATTTTTGTCAAGCAATGCAGAATTGGGTATCATCAGATGGAATTGGCAAAGTTGATAATTACCTTATTTTCATTTGGGAACTCATTACTTATTTTGTGCTTATAGTCTTGCTGGTTTGTACTGGTTTAGTGTATATGCACCCAGGCCATAATGTTTGTAATTCTGCATTTCTGTTGTGTACATGCAGAGGCACACAAATACACGTATGTGTGCTGTTGAAGCAGGGAGTAAGGAATGGAGAGAGGGAAAAAAAAGAGAGAGAGAGAGAGAGAGAGAGAGAGAGAGAGAGAGAGAGAGAGAGAGAATGCAATTCTGTGGATGACCTGTGTCAGGTGGTGACTGGCATTCATAGTTACATGTCCCATGTGCTATTATGGTAATTATTGTTGTGGGATGATGGTGGTCATAGCCTGTATTTCTTAAGCTACATGTCTGCTACACATTTTCTCATTTAGACCTTGCAACCCTACTTAGTAAGTGTCTTCTTTCTCTGTTTTATAAGGAAGGCAACCCCAGCTCCATGGGTTAAATAACATGCTCAGGTTCAGTGCTGTTGTTAGATAGGGGAGCCAGAATGCCAACCCCACGCTGTCCAACCCCAAAGATCAGGATCTTGATCGTGACACTCTCCTGCCTCCCTATAAAAAAAAACTAACATTTCCATTTTCCGAGTGTGGCCTTGAATACATTCATTTAGGCAAATTTCCACCCTTTGCTGGCGTAATTGCTATTCCTTTTGTTGGTCATTGCTCCCCTGGGTTTCTCTCAAACATGGTCAGAGGTACCCCAGACTTTTTAAAGATTGAAGAAAGGCCACATGGCCCTGCATAATTTGACTGAGACAGCTGTGCAGTGGGTTGTCTCATTTAAATTACAACCACAGAAAGAGATGTACCAGGCTTCACGGACACAAAGCTAAGGGCAGGAACATGAAACCCAGTTCCCTAAACCTGCCCTGGGCTGATGTCAAAGGGGAACAGCCTTTTCAGCAGGGTCTCAGGGACCATGGAGGAGACAGCTAGCCACCACCTGCCTCCAACAGTCTCTCCTAAAGGCTTGTGCCTTTAAACTTCCAGGGGAAAGTATGTGTTAAGATAGTAATTCCAGCATGGCATAGTTGGAAGAAATCCACTGGACAGCTAGGGAGAAAGATAAAGGTGTTTAAAAGAGCATCTCACTGTGGCTGGGATTTAGGGAAGCTCAACACTGAACACAATACCCAGGAGCCCCAGCACAAGCCTCAGGGAGGCTCATGCTGTGGGACAAGCCTGCTTTTCATACAGGCTTTGTTTCCAAGTTTCATGTGTGCATTTCTACACTGGCTGTTCTCCTCTATCCTTCAGAATCGGAACTAAGAGCCCTACAGTCAGCTTCCTTTCCACACATGGTCTTTTATCCCCCCTCCACTTCCAGATCAGAAGAAACACTGAAGAAATGTCTGTATTGGCCTGCTGTCTCAGCTGTAGGGGGATGTTTTCTTAGATTATGTATTTTTCTCTGTTTAGTGATTTCTAAATATAATTTACATTGTTATTGGCTCCCTAGTGCATTTTCTCTAAACTTCCTTACTAGTAGATGATTCCCAAGTCAGTTTTTGTTTTGTTTTGTTTAATAATTGGGTCATTTTGAAACAAACTAGTTTGTTTCCCAGGAAAGTCCATGCCAGTGATTGATACATTTATGAGTAAGTAGAGCATTAGCCTGTGTGAGGAGGTACCATTCACATCTGTGGACATACATGATTGTAGCGTGACTTTCCTATTACAGCAATTAAGGCTAAAGATTGTATTTTAGGTTTTTTTTTTTTTGTTGTTGTTGTTGGGGGTCGGTGAGGTTATAGATGGTGGGTTACAGAACAAAAAGACCATGCAAGTTGGATGAGTGTTTAATGTAAAGAAGGGAATTTGTAGGAGCATAATTGAAGGCAGAAGGATGTCTGTGCCCAGAATGTGGTGATACATATATTAAAGTGTTTAATAAGAATAGATGAATGTAAAAACTAAGAACGTGTATTCCAAAATATGAAACCTATATCTATAAGAACATCCTGTCAATAAATTGGATGAAAACTTAAAAGCACTATTAATGGAAGATAGAGATGGCTTTTCTCCTTAGAGAAAAAAAAAAGAAGAAAAAAAAAGGTAAGATGAAACGAACATGGACAAACTGCCAAACTGCGTGTGTTGGACTGTGGATGTGACTACTGCACTTCTGCCGCTCAGATCTGCTGGGATGGAGGCCCCGGGAGCAGGAACACCCCGTTTCTCACCCCCCTGCTCCATGCCTCTCAGTAGTGGCTTTGTGGTACCTCATGAATTACTTCTTACAGTTAGGGCTCTTTGGTGCGGGGTGCGCTGTGGGCAGTGGAGCCCAGAGCCGGGCAGGCGGTGTTTGTGCTGTTGTTAGCGACACGTAGCGAGTTCCTCCTGAACGGAAAGGCCCCGGCTCCAGTTTGTCGCCAGTGAAAGCCGAGTCGCACAGCACATGTGGAGCTGAGCCGAGCCGCCTGGGGGTGGGGGACTAGCCTGCAAAGGAGGCGGTGTGGGGCGGGCAGCGCCACCGGGGATTTATTTGGAGGCAGGGATGGGCAGAGTAAAGGGGTTAGAGTATATGCAAAGAAAACAGCTGGAGGGGAGCTAGGAAACGCATGTTATGACTGACCCCCTAAATGTCACCCCCTACAAATTACATCTCACTATTGGCTGGAATATTTGAGAGAATTTTTTTTTTTTAAAGAGTACCCTTTGTAGTGTGGCTTATAAATGGTTTTCTTTCCCAGGATATCCTGAGCCTGTCTCTGGGTGGGTTTTTCCGTGGGTGAGTTGGTCAGAAGATACTTACTATCCCTTTAAGAGGTAAAAACATGTACAAATGTAAATGCAGTGACTTTAACACTTCCCCCTTCCTAACATTCATATAATTGCTGTTAAGCCACATTGAAAACCCTGGGGCCTGGTGTTCACCAGGGTAAAGTTACATTTCACAAGCAGAAAATTGACTCACCACTTAGGAAAATTGGCTACCAATTATGTGTCAAAGGCTCTAAAGTCAGACCTCAGGTTTTTCTTTTAGCTAGAATGTGGTATTAAAAAAGAGCACAGGCAACCCAGTTCCCTGGCCCCTATGCCCTCTTGGGACCCGCCTCTTGCTTGCTGACTTTCCTTCCAAGGTTTCTGGGCCCCAGCAAGGAAGAAGGGTTCCTGACCCCTAACCCAGGGCCAGACCTGATGGCCGGAAGATCTCACTAGTTAGAAGTGAGTTCACACACACACAAGCCTGTTAAAATTATGCCCAGGCTCCTCGGTTCCTTGTGAGGAGACTCTCTTACCCTGCCACTGTTGTCCAAAAGCTCAAGAAGCTGTAATTGACTCTCATTAGGCCAAGGGGAGAAGTGAGGGGTTTTCTGAAGGCACTCTGCAGAAGTCAGGGGACATCTGGTGTCTCTGGTGACAGGGTTTCATTACATCTACACCATATGCAGGGCTACTTCTGGAGTCATTGGTCCCTTTTGTTACAGGATGAACCACTTGAAAAGGAGGGACTAGTTCCCCACCTGGGAAGGAGGAACCCACCCAGATCCCAGGCAGCAGAATGAGGATGGGACATAGAGAGTGCCATGGAGGGTGGATGGTGGGCAGTGATGAGACACAGAGGAGGAAAGAGAGGCAAATGACACAGGCTAGAGTCAGAGTCGTATAGAGAGAAAGAGAGAAGGATAGGAGGGAGCTTGCAGACCCTGAAGGGTCAGAGAGCATTTTTATGTAACCCCACCACCACTCCTTAACTCCTGTATCCGCTTTCTTGCTTTCTTGACAAACTCCGGGTTTTCTTCCCAGGCCTGTTTTCTGTTTCTGTCATAGTGGCTTCACTCCGGCTTTATTTTTAATGCCTAGATATTAAGCCTTATTTATTGCTTCTTGTTCCGCCTCTAGAGGGAGAGAAAGAGAAAGCATCAGGACTTGCCAAACTAGGGAAATCTGCTGGGCTCTATGGGAGAAAGTTAGTTTTCAAGACAACTAGGATGTCAAGTCATATTGGCGATTACCCCAGATAAGCAACCCTTTTAACAACAGGATGCAATAGGCAGTGTTTTGAGTGAGAAAAACCAGCCTCATTTTGCCTTCTGGGAAATCTACTGCTAGCTATTTCTGTTCAATTCTGATGTTTGGACAATTTCCAGAGTTCCCAAGAACCAACTACCTTAAATCTTCTTCTTCTTCTTCTTCTTCTTCTTCTTCTTCTTCTTCTTCTTCTTCTTCTTCTTCTTCTTCTTTTGAGAAAGAGAAGACTGTTTTGTCTAAGGGACAGCACTTGGAGGCCTGAGTTTCTAATATCTGATTTCAACTTTGTTCTGGCTTTTTGGCTGGAACCAAGAAAAGAAAGCATTAATAATTTGCACAATGTCTCATTCACTTTGGAGTTTTTATTGGGTTAAACACTTGGTGCGTATGAGCTTTTCCTTATTTCTTAGTTCACAGGACATGAAAGTATGTGTTTTTTTTTTCTGATCACAGTGCTAGCATCTTGAGTGGGTTTTCCCCCCTCCGAGCTCTACCTTCCTATGCATCTGAAAGATCTTCCTTTCAGTTTTGAGGATCTCGAAGGCTCCCTCAAGTGCTGCTTAATTAGAGGTCTTCTATCCACTAAGTATTTTCTTAAATGTATAATTGATTGTGCAAGGAAGGAAGAGCTGCAGGAGTGGAAATCATACATCATTTCATTATTAATGGCAATGTCTAAATAAAATAGACTTTGTCATGCTAATGGATGACAGAGCATGTTTAATGTTAAGTCAGATTATTTCTTTTTCTTTTCTGTTCTGAGACCAGTTTTGGGAGTTTTTAGCAGCACTGAATATATAGATAAATGTGTTCTAACATAATGGGCTATGATTGGAAACAAGAGCCAAATTTAAGTGGAAAGAACTCAAGAGGAGGGTGTGGGAAGGAGGATAATTTGGAAAGCCATATACATCAGGACCTTTTTACTACCTGTAAAGAAATGGGATTTTTACCTGTGTTTCATTTAGAAGGTGTGTAGCAAGTGCTTACACCCTTCCTGCTACAGCACTCCCAAGATGTTTTTATAGAGCAGAACTGCAGTGCCTCTCACCCTGGAGAGCCTTCCAGCTGTTTTCAGTGAGAGTTCTTTAGAAGAATTCTTGGTGGATCCTGAAATGAGTGGTGCCCATGGGATGAGTCTATATTTGTTTGAAGTTCCTCCAAAGTAGCCCTTCTGTATGGACTGAGATGCAAGTGGTCTATGTGAGCATAGAAGCAGAAAGTGAGAGAGGGAGGAGAATGAGGAGAGACAAGAGGGAGAAGAGTGAGGAGAGGGAAAAGACAAAGAGGTAGGATGCTCTTGATGGTATTATTGAGGCAGCAGATACTGGATCCCATCAGGATTCCTCAAGAGTAGAGTGACACATGCCTCCTCAGATTATGTTCTTTTGTGTTTATGTGTATACGTGTACACATGTGTACATACATGTGCACTGTGTGGAGGTCACATGTGCACATGTGTACATACACGTGTGCACCAGAGTCTGATGTCAAGTATCTTTGTCTACCACTCTTTACTTTGCTTTTTGAGATAAGGTCTTTCATTGAACGTGGAGTTTACCAATTTGGCTAGACTGGTTGGCCAGCAAGCTTCAGGAATTTTGCCATCTCTGCCTCCTTAGCTAGAATTGTGGGCACTCATTGCCACACCTGACTTTTTTTTTTAAATGTGAGTGCTGAGGATTGAACTCAGATACTCATGCTTGCACAGTAAGAATTTTACTGACCAAACCATCTAGACATCCCTTAGAATTATGTTCTTGAAGGGCAGGAAGCTAGATATTTATTTCCTGGTTCCTGCCCTCTGTTGCTTGAGGGTTATCTCTAGGTACGCCGACCCAGTCCTGGCAAGTCCTTCAGAGCTGGCATGTTGTAGAAGGAAACCTTCCTGTGGTGAGATGTGACTAAAATTGGAGGAGGTGTGTCCTGGCTGTGAGGGGGTTCTAGAGACATCTCTTTCAGAAACTGAGTGTGAAGGTCCAAAGGAAGTAGAAGCAGCTGAAGCCCCGATAACCCATCCTTTGTTCTAAATTGAGTGCCTATTGTGCGCTTGGATGAGGTATTGCTTGGTTCTTTGTCAAGTTCGTCAGAGAATGTACACTACTATACAGTGAATGTTTGAGGTAGCCACTGAATGCCTAGACACTGCACTATCTTTTTCTAAGTGTGTTCATGTCGTCAGACGAAGTATTGTGACTTTGTTCTGTGAAATTCAGTACTGACACGTAGAAAACTTTGACAGGCCCAGGGGATACAAAGATGAACGAGACATGATCTGAGTCAGGTCTTCAGCATGGAATGCAGGCAGTTCTGGTGTGTGTGTGGGGGGGGGCAGCGGGGCTCTGTTAGCTGTGGGACATTTATCTCTCACCAAGAAGCAAGGATCAGAAATCAGGTTTTGCTGGGGGATTTGAGGGAAATATGCAGGTGAAGTCCTGTGAGTTTCCTGACAGTTTCGGGAAAGGCATCCTACAGTGGGAGGAAGTACATGAATATGGGCAGCTGGTGGGACAGACTTTAGGCCAGTGTGTGAGGGACCAGAAGGTTGTAGCAAGAGGTTCAGAGTTTTCTTTTGTAGCAAGCAATTATTTCTCATGAATGTGGGTCCATAAAAGATCCATATTAATGAACGCAGTGACTAAATTCGAGTTCTCATTTCTATTTCCCACAAGTGGGAATCTTCCTCATCTTCCTATAAGACATCGTTCTCTGTCTCTTTGGTTATAGAATCCTGGGGAAGATCATTCCCACTGCCCCTCATCCCTTATCTATAGCACCACTAGATGCCTTTCAACCTGCTTGCTATGTACCTGCCTCACTTCTACCACCAGGTTTCTGCCATCACTTCAGCCCAGGCACTCCACATCCGTTCTGCCTTCCTGGAGTCAGCATGAGCCACTCATCTGATCACATCGCTCTCGGGGCTCAAATTTGCCACCAGTTGTTAGTCCCTCCTTGCTGTGGCTGAATACTTAAGACAGACAGCCTGAGGGAGAAATGACTTATTTCAACTCAAGGTTTCAGAGATTTTAGCTTATAGTCAGTCACGTGGTTCTTATTTTCTGGGCCTGTGATGAGTCACTGTAACAGGACCTCATAACAATCAAGAAGGAGATGGGGGAAGCCAGAGGAAGGGAGCCAGGGAGAGGGAGAAAGACGTAGCCCCAACAGTCTGTTTCTCCAGTGCCCTACATTTTCCAGCTGGGGCAGCTAAAGTTTCTAGCCTTTAACAAAATACTCTATTTTGGTGACACTCACCAGCTGGGGACCAAGCTTTCAAAATGTGAGCCATTTTGGGAGGCACTTTATATCCAAACCACAACAAAAGGATTCTTATTATTCTTAGGATAAGAGCCAAGTTACTTATTCTCCAAAGTTCCCACTGCTTCTGTCAGGAACACTCATCTTGTCTTTTGTAAGTGCACTTTATCCATCCATCCATCCATCCATCCATCCATCATATTTTAGCTCCCTCACTCAATTCTCAGCCATTTCTTCATTGCTATCTCCATCTGGGTAAGTTTTCATCAGAGGATACTAGGAGCTCCTGTAGCAAGGGACCATGGCTATTAGTTCCCTGGCCAACACAATGACAGACACTAAAAAAATATCTATGAACTAAATGATAAGTGAAAGGGGATGCAGCTTGCAGTTGCAGAGGCTTTGTGTCCCGTCCTATGGTGTGTTGTACTAGAGTCAGCTCATGTAGATTCTTGAGAACCAACTGAGTCTCTTCCCAGCTATGGTCAAGTGACTTGACACTAGGAGAAGGTTGAACTAACCCATGTTGTGAATATTTACACCATGAAAATTGGCAAACACTATAAAGCAGAGCTCCCTCCTCACACTTTATCAAAAGAACCCAGATTAGTGGGTAGTGACCCCTATCAGATCTTCTGCTTCTCAGACTTTTCTGTCAGAGAAGTCTTTGTCACTGATCTTTTAAAGTCAGAGACTCCATCTTGTTTCTCTTTTCTGTGTAACAGCCCTGGCTGTCCTGGAACTTATGCTGCAGACAAGGTTCGCTTCAAACTCAGAGACCTGCCTTTATTTATTTATTTATTTATTTATTTATTTATTTGAGTACGATTGAGTGCAAGCACAGATGTCAACCTTGGGTTTGGTTCCTCAGGAGCCAATCACCTTGTTTTTTTGAGATTCAGTCTCTCTCTGGGACCCAGGGCTTGCTCATTCAGGTGGGTTGGCTGGTGAGTGAGCTCCAGGTATCTGTAACTGCCTGTCCCACCAGGATTACAAGCAGATACTGCTGTACCCTGCTTCTGACCTGGTGTTCTAACTTGAGTCTTCATAATTGCATGGCAAGCAGTTTATCAACTGAGATATCGCCCCACCCCACACTTCTACACATTTTACTGTTAGAGAACACATTTGTCATCATGAATAAGTTGATATTTAATTTAACAATGCAATTCCATAATATAACTAGTAAGTTTAATAGATCATTGAAAGCTTTTACGGGATTTATTGCTCATAATCCTGTGTGTCAGAGGCATTTCTTGTCCTGAAGAGCAGGTTCATACAGACCTATGCAAATAGGGATCTAAACAATAAGATGTATTAGATGGCAGGATGTAGTGTCATAGGTACCCCGGTCAGGAACTGCTTGATTGTATCTGGAGCTAAAGGGAAAGTATTATTCGAATTTGACTAGAAAGAATATAAGGGGACCTGTAGGGAACAGAACTCAAAGGCAAGAAGACTAAGTGCAGAAGTTACATGAGAGCAATGAACCAGAGATAATGGTGTCTTGGTCAGTAGTAATGACAGAGATGGAGGCAAGTGGCCAGGGCACAGCTGGATTGGTTGTAGACAGGGAAAGGAGATAGGAGTGAAGGTGAGCATCCTGGGTCATTTTCTCAGCTGTCTCATTTTGTGGTGAGCAGATGGAAGAAGTAGAATGATCTAAATATGCTCTGTAATGTTAATGTTATCTTGACTAATCTCAATAGGACTTTGTGACAAGTTGATCTCAAGATGCTGTGGTTCCAATAGAAACTGGATTGTAGGCTGCACTATTTGATTTCTCCAAACAGCTCTGGACTTGTTTCCCATTTCATTGTTCCTGAGTTTCATTACTGTCATTGTCTGCAACCTAATTCCATTTCTATTTCAGTCACTCATTAAGTACATTAAAATCACGAATGTAGGAAATTCACAGGGATAACATATGCAAATTGGAAGCACCCCTAACCCCACCCCTAAATAAACATCTTGGTTTGTTACATTGGGGAGTTACAGATTACTTCTTTTATTGTAGCTTCACACTTTGAATGCATCCAGGAATCGCTTTTCCCCTTTCTTTTAAATAGAAGAAGAAAGACAATAAAAATATTTTCATTTTGAGTCAGGAATAGTATGTGAAGGAGCAAGGCAAAGGGGTGGGAGTAACTGTATATAGAATTTTCTTTTTTTGGTCTTGGCAAAAACGGGTAGTTCCCATCAACTCAGTTTGCCTAAGAGAAGCTTCTAGATAAGAATTCTTGAGACTTAACTCTTCTACATTAAAAAAAACAAAGAAGCAACAAGAAATTACAAATGATCTAATCTTAAATACTGACAACTAACCTTTGATTTTGGCTTTTCAGAAGTTAAATAATAAACCATAGTTTCTTTCCCTCCTTTTTATTTTCTTTTATTTAGGAGGAGGACTACTTTATAAAGCATATCTTGTTCTATAATAAAAAGGAGGAAAAATAAATAATATTTATATAGTTATTCAAAGGATTAAGTGTATTTGGTAAGGTTCAAAGGTTATTTAGTATTTCCCCTTTCTTTTGAGTCTTTGTTTTTAGTTCTGGTACTTTTTCACTAGAAATATGCAAATACAAACAAATTAGAAAGGAGACATGTATGTGTGAAATATAGTAATGATTTGAGGGCTAGCAAGATGGGTTGGTGGGTAAAGGTGCCTGCCACCAAGCTTGTCATTCTGAGTTTAATCCCAAAGACCCACATGATGGAAGGAGAGAACCAGTTTGGGCTAGTTGCCATTTAACTGCCTCACTTTACTGTAGTACACACACTCATGCCTGTGCACATACATATACTAAATAAATAAATGTAAAACAAGTTCATAAATGTTTGGGGCTGGGAAAGATGGATAAGTGGGTACCTACAAGTATGAAGACTAAATAGAGTTGAGATCCCTAACATCTGCCTAAATTTTGGGTGGGCATGGTAGCTCATATATAATCGTACCACCTGGGTTGTAGAGACAGGGGACCCTGGAAGTAAGCTGCCTAACTAGACTAGCTGTATCAGTGAACTCGGGATTCAAGTGCGAGACATTACCTCAATGTATAATATGAAGAGCACTCACAGAAGACACATGATATCAGATCTGCTTCCATATGCACAGATGTGCATGTACACACAAATATATAGACATGTACACACACCACAATATGCAAAAATAGTTTTGTAATAACTATGTTATTTATATTACAGTATTAGTCAATATTGGATGCTACTGAATAACTGACAGAATATGAATAATAAAGCTACAGATTGGACCCAAAGGCAAAAATCTCAGATCCATACTCTAGAGCACTGTTTCTCAACCAGTGAGTTGTGGCCTCCACAGAGGTCATATACCAGATATCCTGCATATCAGCTATTTACATTATGGTTCATAGCAGTAGCAAAATTACAGTTATGAAGTAGCAACAAAAATAATTTCATGGTTGGGGGGGTCACCACAACATGAGGAACTGTATTAAAAGGTTGCAGCATTAGGAAGGTTGAGAACCACTGTTGTAGAGGAACATAATTTTTGCTTATTTAAAAAATTGTACTAGTACTCTGTGGCAATGAACATATTGCCAAGCATTTTCCTCCCATTCTCTTAAACTGGAAAAGGAGAGAAACAGTTTATGTGTTTAAAATGCAAGGATTCTTTTTTTATCACAAGTCTGGGTGACATAACTTCTGTTGACTTCCCTCCTGTATGACAACCAGGATTTCCCAGTGAAATAGATCAAACTTCTCCTAGTCTGGTTTGTTTGATTATATCAACATTTACTATCCATATAGTAATTTCTGGGAGATTAAAACAACAATAGTAGCAACTGTGACACTTCCAGTTAACTTAGGGCTCATTGTAAATTCTGTCATCTGGCGATATCCTTCCCAATATTGTAATTTCTTTGCTGATTACTAAATGGAAGATAGGCTCATGCATCCTCCAAACCAAGATTGTCATTAGTTCCCATTTAGGGTGTACTAAATAGCTCTTAACAAACATTAATGGGTGTGCAATGTAGTTAAACAATTTCTTTGTGTGGTACACATCACATATCATTTCAGACAAAATGCCATCCTTATGATCAATATAGTTTATTAAACAATTATGTGTTGTATCAAGCCCCCAGGGAATTGTATAACATGATCCTTTCTCTCAAGGAACTTCTCAACTAATGCCATTTTTCGGTGATTCAGAGGATACCTTGGTGACTTGCTGTGAATTAGGGTCATAATTATGACTATCATTTATCATTGTACTGTGACTGCACAAGTGCTGGCTAATAGAAGATTCAGGATGATAGAATGCTGGATAAATCACACCCTTCTTCCTGGAGTGGTCGCTTGGTGAGCCAAAGCAGAAGGGGCAATGGATCCTGGTATCGCTTCCATCTGCAAGGTCCCATGACATATGAAGTGCCCTGAGATGTTTATGGCTTTGTTGCTGCCATTAAGACCTTTGGCAGAGTCCTGAACCTCTCTCTTTCTCTCTTTCTTTCTCCATTTCTCTCTCCCTCTCTCTCCATTTCTCTCTCTCTATTTCTCTCTCTCTCTCTATTTCTCTCTCTCTCTATTTCTCTCTCTCTCTATTTCTCTCTCTCTCTCTCTCTCTCTCTCTCTCTCTGTGTGTGTGTGTGTGTGTGTGTTTGCTATTTTTTTTGTTTATCTTGCTTTGAGATGCTTAAATGAAAGACACAATGGGAATCTGAATAGTGGCTGTTATTAGATCTGGCTAACATAGGAAGATGATAGAGCAGTTTGGGATTGCCAAGCCTTGCATTTTGTGTAGTATTAGACCAAGGTTATCTTAGAAAGATAGCGACTCATTCATTCATTCGTTCATTGAGTACTTACTATGGATTGGGCAGAGACTGCCATGTACTTTGCACAGACTTAGACTCTAGTGGGGAAGACAGTCCTCAAAAGAATCAAGAATGCAATGGTGAAGTTACAGCTATGTTCCTTGTTGTGAGGAAGGCATAGGCAGATGATAGGGGTGAGTTTACCAGGGGGAGACCTGGTTCACCACCACTCAGCAAACACATTCCTAAGGGAATAGTGATCAAACTGAGAATAAGAGCTCTGTATCTATAGCCTCTGCTAAGAATTCAGCAACTCAGTAGGATGACCATAGTCCATGGGGTCAGACAGAAAAGAGTTTCACACTTCCAGTGTACTGCATAACCATGTGACTTTGTACATGTGTCTTCTGATTTTTGAAACTTGATGTTTTTCTTCTTAAATCTATCTGCAAATAGGGGAAAGAATATTCTCTAATCTGGATCTCTCCTTCGCTCTCTCTGTATGCACATGTATATGGAGGGTAGAGGTTGACATTGCATGACCCCTTCCATTGCTCTTAACCCTATTTTTTGAGACAGGGTCTCTCATTGAACTTGGAGTCCTTTAGGATGGACTGGCTGGCCTGAAAGTCCGGGGAATCCCCCAGTCTCTGCCTTTTCAGCTCTGGGCTTCCAAGAGTGTGCTGCTGCGACTAGTTTTCCTTTCCTAGATATCCTAGCTCTTGAGCCCTCATGCCCCATGCAACAGGCACACAACTTTACTGACTGAGAAGTCTCCAGGCCCTCCTGCTAGATTCTGTTGTGTTGTTGAAACATCACATTTGTCGAATACCTGTTCAATGAGATAGTAGTGCACACTGGTCATGATTACCCTTTCACTGGCATAGACCTCACCCTTTGCAGAGAAAGCCTAGGAGGCCTTTACAGACAGCACTCCCTGTAGCAGGTGCTTCACCCCTCTCTGTGTGACATCCACCTAACCTTTTGTTTTCTTACTTTGAGAATCTGATAGATAGTTACTGATCTATGGGTTTCAGTAGGAAGTCTTCAGAACCTGTTAGCGTTGTATTGACCTTGGACTTTTAACCATCAAAACTACCAGTAAATATGGTATCTGTGGCAAAATTCTGTCTAGAAGATAGATTTCTAAATCATAAGCCAAAACTTGTATTTTAAGCTTCAATCTATATAATTTTATGTTGCCAGGAAACTGAGAAAACAAACAGACAAAACACAAAGAAAGTAGTTTTTTATTTCTCCTTTGGGAAAACAGTGGTATGTCTAAACTTGCTTGGAGGAAGTTGACTGTTTCCCAGCCAGAATGACATTTGGGATAATATTTGAATTTGTTGATGATGGTTTTAGGTAAATAAACACTAGAATAGGGTCAACGTTTAGACACATGGAAGAAGAGAGGCTGTGGGTTTAGATACTACAGGCAGATTTGGTTTTTCCTTTGATAGGCTATGCACCCGAGATGCATTCATTTTGCACTTCTGGGGCTTCAGTGTGAATCCTAATCTCTAAATTGAGTGGATGGAATGATCTCCAGGGTTGCAGGGGCTGCAGCCTGGGCTCTGTGATCCATGGTCTTCCCAGATTTAGGCGAGGCCCAGACTCTCAGGGCAGGAGAGCGGCTGCCTGCAGGTGTTCATTCCTTCACATGGTGTACTGTCTCTGACATGCTGGCACTGACAGCAAACTTCTTTGCATGGGAAAAAAGTTCCCTTCCAATTACACAGCAGTTTTGTGGTGGCTGAGGGCTGTAATGGGGACACTCTGCAGCCAAAGAACTCTCATTCATAAATTCCACTGTGACACTCTTTTTTTCTCTTTTGGATAGATCAGTATCCTGTGGTTACCTCTGCCACAGCCATGCAAGTGAAAGTGAGAAGTTAAATATTGTCCTGGCCTTTAAGTCTCCGCAACAGTGTGACAGAACAGTGCCAACCACAAGTAACATTTGGTGTGGTGAATAAAAGTGAATGGACTCTTTGGATGTCTTGTAGAAAGCTGTCTTTAAAAATGGGGCACTGGAGAAGCTAAGGATGAGAGCTAGTTTGTTATGGATTTCTTTGGTAATAGGATTTTTCTCTTCTGGTAAAAACCCTCTGTTCATCTCACAGAGTTAGGTGTATAAGCAGAGTGTCGACCTCTTTATGCAGGTGTGAATATCTATTGTAAATTATGGAAATTTTAAGGTGCTTTTAAAAAAATATTCTCTCAATCTGTTTTGTAACTTGCATTATTCTTGGGTTCCCTTCATGAAAGTGACTAAAACTCAGAAAGGACATATTGTTCAAAGAAATGAGATACAAAAAAAAAAATAACCACACATAATCCATATGTGACACGGATGATCTTCATATTTATTATTATTTTTTAAAAAAACAGTGCTACATTCCCTTAAAGCAAGTATATCAATGTCTTTTTTTTAAAAGGAGGTAATCTCTCAGATTTATGCTTCATAAAAGTCTTACATATCTGGGAATCTACGCTTAGTACTGTGTGTGTATATTGCACAGCATTAAAAATTACCAACCACCTTCTTCCATACAGCAGCCACTATGTTTTTATGCGGAGACGAGAGATACTGCTGCCAGAGTCAGCAAAACCATAATTTCAGAAATACTATTAACTTATTAAAGCAGTGAGGATCAGTCAAACTCAGTTCCCATGACCACGGCTATGTGTAAGGTTAGGTACCACATTGTGTTGTCATCTGTGACTCAGAACTCTGCCAGGCCCTTGCCTCTGTATTTTCCTTTGAAGAAGATGACAGTTCCCTTGGAGATATGGAACACAGAATCTGTTTCTAAGCAGCTACCATAAAACCTGTTTATTGGTGTCTCTTGTCTACATGCAACCACCTGTCTAAAAGCATAAATTCACATGTTAAGAAGGGTCTCTACTCCCCTATACAAGTAGATGCCATCCATGTCAGTGAAAGCTGTGTGCTCTCCAGCAGGCAAATCGCTTCCTAGGCTGTGAAACGTACACATGATCTGATTTACAGTCCGTGTTGCATTTAATGGGCATACCTGCAGCCGGCACAGAGCCCCAAACTGAAAGGCGTTAAAATAAAACATTTTACAGCACGGTATATTGCCTGCTTGTTAGTTAAAAGCATTGCCAGGGACCCGTTTTAGTTAAATTTGGCTGTGTTAAAAATGCATGTGGAGTGTCTTTGCGGTCCTTTCTCCTTCGTGCTCGTGCCCCTGTATTTCCTGAGGATGCCTCACCTGTTTTCAGGAACTTGCTGCTTGATGACCCCTATGGCACTGAGGCTGGGCATCATTCTCTGTGGCTTGAAGTGAAACTCAAATGAAAGATTAAGGCAGTTCTGCAGGATTTCATGTTAGGATGCTGACAAGTCAGCCTGAGAAGAAAGGAAAAGGAGAGGCCCCCAGCTGCTTGAGCCTAGTGGTCTGGACAGAGTGGCCATTTTGGAGGTGGCCTGAGTGGATGGAAAGTAGATCTTGCTCACCAGCCCTGTGTGCCAGGTCTCAAAAGCCTGCGCAGAATTGTTTATTAAATATTCAAGTGTTTCCTCTTTCTGCCTCTCCCTTGGCTGCAGAGAGAGTCAGTTTGCATCTTAAGAGTCCAGTCCTCTGGGCTGGAGAGATGGCTCAGCCATTAAAGGCTAGGTTCACAACCAAAAATATAAGAGTCCAGTCCTAGAGCTCTCCAGTCTGGGTCCCTGTGTTGACAGGCAAGGGACACCTTAGTGTTGGTTGTTATCTTGTGGTAGCTGCCCCTCCTCCAGAGCCCAGAGCTCTGTGGTTTAGAACACGAATGCCCACGAGGATCCTGGATCCATGACCTTTGGGGAGGCTTTAACTGAGATGGCCATGTAAAGACAGCCATCACACTTTGGCAAATGGTTAACACTGCAGGTGTACAGAAAACAGTTTGGGGTATAAAATGAAGACTATGTCCAGCATTGCTTTTGTTTTGCTTTCCCCTTCTCCTTTAGTATTCCAGTAAGTATTTTAGGTTCAGCTGTATACATCAGGAATCTGTGTTCTCATTATTACAAGTGCAGGGTTGTGTTCATTCATGATTTTATGCTCTCTTTTCCTCTGTGTCTAGTTCTTGCTTTTGGCTGAGCACAAGTCACATCCAAGAGGTTCTTTTAAAGCTATTCCAAGACTTCATGGGATGACATAATAGTAGGAGTTGGTTTTTTAGTTTCATGGTAAAAATGACTTTTAATATTTAAATAATTTGTTTTTCTGAAATGAGGGAACTTCAAATAAGAGAATTACTTAGTCGCTAGTTTAGTTTAGCTACTGTTTTTCTGATTTCTTCCTTAATGTCTGAAGTGGCACAAAAATGAGGTATAACAAAATATTTAAAATAACTGTACCTGGGACCTGTGAAAATCCTCCTTCACCTCATTTGCAGGGAAATGTAATGCACACAGAAGTACACAGTAGTTTATACAGTAGTTTTATTTAACTAGTATAATCTAGCAACCTGACATGCTGCAAAAAATAAATAACTTTCTCAAAGTGCTTTTTCTGAGCATGAAAGTAATATTGAAAAACGACTGAGGTAATCACTTTTGTATAGATTCTGAAAGTGGAAGAAAGGGGAAGAATAATTTATGGTTTAATGCATAGAGTTATACAAAGGTGTGAGTGATTTCCTTTACTATGGGACCAGGTAGAAGGCTCTGTGCTATTCTGCAAAATGACTCAACAGGGCTGGCTTGGGAGTGAGTGCTTGCAAGCATCCTGGCCAGATCATTCCTACCAGGAACTTGCTTTGTTTTGGCAGTGGGGTTAGCTAACTGAGTAACTTGATTTCTGTTTTAGTCCTTCAGGGTGAGTTGGGGACTCTTTTAGCTATTAAAGCTCAGTTTTAGAAGGAAGCAAACATCCTGAGTGGGGCTTCTCACACATTCAGGTGAACATACCACTGTGACTCATACAGTGTTTATCTTGTAGGAAGTAGCCTCTCCAGTTTTATAAATGGGAGCCCAGAGAGGAGAGAACTTGTCCACAGTCCTACACCAGCACATATGAACCCAGTGGCATTACTTGCCTGGTGGCTCTCTTGTGTCTGACACATTCACAGGCAGGTGGGTCCCTGATCACTAGATCAAAGGAAATTTTAAAATTGTTGCCTTTTGTCCTTATGTTATCATATTAGGCAGCATTTCCCCCACACAGAAAAACTCCTTAAGTAGTATTCTCATCTTATTGGTACCATCAAGGCAAGGCAAAGCAAGATGAAAGCCTTTCTCCCTGTAGTTCCCATCAACTGTCTCCACTCTAGTTCTTCTCAATAGCTACCTTGACTAAATAAACACTGTTGGCTTGCTGGGCAAACAGTGGCTCTTAGGCAAATAGCTTGCTAACTCCCTTCATTCCATATCCTTCAAATACACCTAACTTAAATTCCTCTTAGAGGGAAGTGTCAGTATCACAACAACATTATGTGTTGTTTAAATTGTTGAACCTGTGTGTTGTTGATACCTCTCATCAGGTCCCATAGGGAGGACCTAATCTATTGACTAGGAGTTTCTATCTATGAGAAGGTATTTTCGTTGGCCATAGACATAAACTATCAGAGCTGTTACCTACATGCCAAGGAAAGAACATGTAGAGGATGGTGGATTCCCACATCATCATTTTCCTCTACTGCTCCCAGGCCTTTCATTTTTTTTGTAGGGAAGATGAGAGAGAGAGAGAGAGAGAGAGAGAGAGAGAGAGAGAGAGAGAGAGAGAGCGCCATTTCCTACATACAACCTTCTATGGTTGTGGTGAAAGTGGATCAAGTGGACCAGTGGAGAAAACACTACTGAGATAAACAGCGTAAAACTCATGAATGTCTGCAACAACAAAGAACAAAAAGGGCGAGAAACAAAATCAGGATGCTCTTCCCTCATAATGTCCCCAGGACCTTGGCGGCCAGCATTTCCTGTCACATGGCACTGGCCATAAGCCTGGGTGAGGACATTTGTGCAGAAACAGTTCTGGCTAATGGGCTTAGACCTTAGTCCTGTTTACCTAGAGTATGTATGGATGGCTGATGTGTCAGATGGGACAGAGGTCTTCCTTGCTGAAGAAGCTGGAGAGGTTCTAATGACCTTACCTTCCCACCAGAAATCCAGTATTTGCAGGTGCCTACTCACCCCCGATGAGCCACTGACCACAATTAATTCTGGAATGATTTGCTTCTGATCTCTAACTTCCTTCTTTCAGTTTTCTTTCCTATAACAAAAAAATCCATCTATCATCACCTTGTCCCCATGAAGTCAATAACTCCCCTAAGTCCCTGCTCTTTATGACAGGGGCAAAGAGTGAATAGACTGGAACAATGTCATGCCCTCCACCACTGGAGTGATGGAAGAGGGCTTCCATTTTTGGTCTAGAGGGAGATAGAGTCAAGGAGTGAATGTTCAATGCTAAGTTACAAAGTCCTCTAAGTCCACGAGTACATGAACCCAGAAATAGCAATAATTAGAAGGTAGCTTCTGATTCCCCAAATTTTTTAGTCCATCTGCTCATAAAACAGGCACAAGAAATGACGGCTTCTCTACCCATACAACACACTTTGGGACCTGATTAAATAGCGCTGGCAACCAACATTGCTGGTTACACACAAACAGCTGATGTCATCCTTATGCACAGAGAAAAGCAGAAGCTAAGGGATGCTGTAGTGACTTGGTCTGATGTCTGCACCTAGGGTGGATAGAAAGGCTGGGATTGGAGTCCAGTTAGTTGAATTCTATCACCTACATAACACACCGCTGTCCTATGCTTCCTCTCTTAGATATAGTCCAACAGCCTCCAGCTCTGTGAGTTGTAACTGTTTCTTTGGATATTTCCGTTGTTCAATCCCCAGAGCTGTCCGTTGTATTTTTTGACAGTTTCTCCTTACGGTTGCTGTGGCACTTTCTAACAGCTGTTCTGTTTAGCAGAAGTCAAAGTTAAGACCATCTTTTGGTGATTCTCCCCAGCTTGTGGTTGTTGGTGTAGTGAGTCTTTCCCTATGTTTATTGTTGACTCAGTCTCATCAGTCTGGTTCTCCATCTCTTATAGCTTCAAAGAGGCAATAATATAATTAGGTTGTAAGGACAGAGGCTACCGATGGCTTCTGATTTAGTTTTGATTTTCCAGTGCAAATGTTTTCAACTATTGCTGTTCCCTTAACATGTTCCCAGACAGATCCATGTCAAGTCAGCTGTTATTGAGTGGTCCTTGCCTTTATGGGGGCAGTAGGATAAGGTTAGCACACTCTCCTGAATGGACCAGGTAGGCAAAGAACCTGGGGCAGAAAAATTATAGACATTTTTGCTTTTAATTATTACCTGGAACTCCTTGAGTCTCAGGGTGGATTGGAATCTTACATTGAGTCCAAAAGTGAAAGGAAAACCAGAACAAAGAAATCTTCAGGGTAGGGGGCGGGGCTTGCTTAGCAGGGGAATGGAGAGATTGTGAGGTAGCTTGTAGCTTGCCAGCCTAATATGTGTAAAGCGTTGGTACAGGCAAGATGGAGTTAATTCAATAAAATAAATATAAAATACTCTCTCTTCTGTCAGGCCTGCTAGAAGGAGGTCAAGGGTCACTGAGCCGCTTCACTGGAGCACTAATCGATTTGCTGTCAAGGTGGCCTGCTGGGGTTTCAAGTGGGAGAGGAATTGAGAGGCGCTCCGGCCCAATTTCCATAATTGCTCACTGCCTTTAGAGTACAACCTTTTATGAAACACAAAAAATATATCATGGAATTGTATTGATTAGCCATTGGGCTGAATAATTCACTTAGTATTTATTACCTGACCCCAAGAGGTTAAATAAATCCACTATCTAACTTGGGTTTGTGAGAAATATTACTTATTCATTGAGATGTGGGCTGATTATTGCACAATAGGCCTGTATCTTTGTTTCTTGATTTCACAATCAAGATTAATTGGGAGTGGGGGACAAGTTTTTGTTGTTGTTGTTTTAAGGAGAAAATGTATATTTTGATTGCTTCCCCAAATAAGTCCAATACAAAAAAAATCACCATCAAATATCACTTAGAAGCAGTTTTTCTCAGTGATGAATTTTAGCCATCTGGGTCAAATTTCAAAAATATTCTCCTAAGACTTATGGTTACTGATGAAATAAAGATACAAGCCCAGCTTTCATTACAAACACTACATTTTATCAAAATGAACTCAATGGTGATGACACTGAACCCATATTTATCACACCCTTTTTTGGGGGGAAAGGCTTATCTTTCCTGTAAGGAACACTCATAAATTAACTGCCCCAATAAACAAGCAAGTGTCAGAATTTGAGGGGCAGAAAGATTTTTGTCTCAATGATAAATTCACTAGGAACATTGCAAAACCCCAAATGATAATTTCAAGAAACTTGAAAATACGATGAAATTGAATATGCAGGGCACTTGAAGTATTTGTAAACTTTGGGGTCGATCATTAATTATTTACCGGCCACTGGCATTTGCACATTGCTGATGCTCTGACTGGATGCTAAATCTGTTTTGATGTGTGATACACCCAGTCACAAGTACATGACATTCAAATCTAATTATGTTCTCAGTTGCCATGAGCTCTCACCATCAAGACACAACCCCGCCCCCCCTGAAAAAAACACGTTTTGTAACTTTTTTGTAACCCTTTCCTTTGACTTCCTGTCTTACCCTCCAGAATCTCAGAGCATTGTTTTTGAAGTTTAATGGAATTTGTTGTAGGATCAAGAAAGGAAGCCTTTTCTCCCTTCCCCTCTCTAATAAGGGAAACGTTAAAAAAAAAAAAAAAAGAAAAAAAAGAAAAGAAAGAAAAAAGAAAAGCCTTTGAGTGTCGTGCTAGCTTTATGTCTGTTGATCGTTTAGCATTTCTGTATCCAGGATCTAGCCTTCCTATGGCGGGTAGGAAAAACCAGTTCTGGCATTGAGTTCACAGTAACTTTTCCTGTGGTGCATGTTGGTGGAGATGGCTATAAAGCAGGGTAATTCGTGCAGAGCTTCCTAAGGCGTGTTCAGGTACACCCCACTTCCCATTTTCCATGCTTGTGTGGAGTTGGGCATTACATTTGAGTCTCGAGTGTCACATGACACTGATTTGTTGATCACCACTTTGGAAATTTTTCGGGTCTGTGTTTTGATGCATGGCCTCTATATTTAGTTTGGGAGTGGGGGCGGATGTGGGAGGGTGGAGAGGTAGAAGAGGGAGAGAGAGGCTGAGTTCTTTTTCTTTGTGTGTGATGTTTAGATCATGCCTTCTGTTTTCTTCTGCCTGTGTGGGGCTGGATTAAATGAAGAACATAGTTAACACAGCGACTTGAGAGCTCTTGATAGCCTCTTGAGATAATTTGACTGTAAGCACCCAGCAAAACACATTGTCTGGATATACTCATTTCAAGTGCTAATCGAGAATGCTACATTTTTACAGAGGCCTGTGTCATAATACTGTGTGTGGCAACTCCAAAATAAATATCAGTGAGATGCCTTACAGGGAGGGGGTAACCAGAAGAGGGAGGGAGAGAGGGAGGGAGGGAGGGGGAAGGGATGGAGGGATAGAGGGATGGAGGGATAGAGGGAGAGAGAGACTCTGGTTTCGGCTTCCATAGAGTTCATCTCTAGTTTAATCTGGGCTCTGACACAAAGCCAGGGAGTTGCTTCTGTTTAATGAGTATAATACTATATAGATAAGAGAAGATAAGAGACTAGAACGCCAGGCAGTGGCGGTGCATATCTTTAATTCAAGCACTCCGGAGGCAGAAGCAGGAAGATCTCAGTGAGTTCAAGGCCAGCCTGGTCTACAAAGTGAGTTCCAGGACAGTCAGGGCTGTTACACAGAGAAGCCCTGTCTTGAAATAACGAGAGAGAGAGAGAGAGAGAGAGAGAGAGAGAGAGAGAGAGAGAGAAAGACTAGAAAGACAGCCCTGGCTGGAGCCAGTGTTGGGTTAACAGTCCAGAAAAGCCAGTTAAGTGCTGACCAAGACATCAGTGGTATGTCTTGATTTCTAAATATAATTGTTTTGAGTAGATGTGGGAAATTCCTTCCTGCGAAGTGAATGTAAGAGAAGGATGCTGGACTTCGAAATTGGGAAGGGTTTGGACTTGAGTTCTGGCTACCATGTAGACCTGGGAAAACTAATGAACTTACCCTGTTCCTTAAATTGGTGCACAATGGAGAATAGTATGTACCATCGAAGGGCATAAATGGAAGATTATGGAAGGTAATTCTGACCCATAATTGCTATGTCAGTAAGTGGTGTTTAGGAGTCATCTGAAAGTGGCATTGACCACACACATTGGTTTTTGACTGGACACTTTTGAAGGCCTCTTGATGAACCAGAAAGCAACCTACAAACATCAGAGCATCTTAGAATGTGTTTGCCAGGTAACCTAAGAGGAAAATGTAGTTTGACATTTGAAAATGCCCGACCCTCAACTTTAACTGTTAGCATATCTTTCAAGAGTGGAGGACTGTGGCAGATTTTCAAATTTCACCCAGAAAAGATGGCCGTTTTGTTTTTCTTTTAACTAAAAGTGGCCAAGATTTCCCAACTGTTCTATTTTTACAAAATTTTAAAAGTTTCATTGCTGGGTCAGATTTAGGGCCTGTGTGGGAAACAGCGATTTCTGCCAGAGGCGCAGCGCCATTCCTGCTGTGTTGCGGTTTCCGTGTATTTTTACATTCCACGCATTGCTGAACTGAGCCCTAAATCACTGATGCTTCGTGCAAGTTTGCGACCTTTAGGCTTGGGCTTCAGAGTGAATGCATTATTAAAAAAAAAAAAAAAAAAAAAAAAACCAAAACGAGATGTTTTTCTTGCCATGGAGCTGCAGCTACTGTGTCTCCCTCCTCCCCTTCTCAGGGCTCCGCCCTTCACTTCCCCGCTTGAAGTCAAAGGTAAACTTTATATAGCACAGGAAACATTTGGGACTGCTAATAAACAAATGTTAGAGACGAGGAGGCCTTAATTGTTGGGTGCACATCCCTGCTTAGGACATTAAAGCTAGTCAACATGGGGTGCAAGGAAGAGGTCTCTTACCTCTCTTCCCAAATGTCCAGGTTATCCTAAGGACAGATGTATGTCCAAGCGGATTCTGTATTTGTCCCTGGAGAAGTCTGGGTTTGTGTAGTCCATTTATAGTGATGTTACCCTCCTATCCATTCTTACAGCTCCAGCCCTCCTTCCATTCTCCCACATTTTTGTCACTTCCCCCCATCTCCTGGGATCCGCTCATCACAGCTAACAGTTCCACACTCATGTTGTACACTGTAGACATGTTCTGAACAGGTCATTCCACTCCCCATAAACATGTACTAGGCCTTATTCATTCTCAAGAGAGTTGTCCTATGGACTCAGCATCTTGCTAGCTACACCTCCTGTGCTTCTCCAGACACACGTCTTTCCTCTCCCCAGGTAAACTCAGGACCTGCCCCTCCAATTCTGTCCCCCTGACCCTTTGTGGTTTTTCTATGTCACTCTTTGACATTTGAAACCCCAGCCCAAGGTCCACACAAATGCGTGCAACTGCCCGAGGCCTTGTCTGAACCTGCCTGCAATATGGCTTTCCATCCCCTCTCTCTTGAACTTCATTTATGTCCAGATTTTAATTAAAAATATATCTAACAGTTCAAAAAGTCTTAGTATCTCCTCTAGGCCAGCTTATTGGCTTGATGTTGAATATAAAGATAAATGGATACCCATGGGTCTCTGGCCATCATGGGCATTTTTAAGACTCAAGAAAAAAAAGTTTTTAATCATGTTACTGAAAAAAATGGAAATATAAAAACAACCTAACCATGTCTATTATGTTGTACTTTTAATTTATGTTCAACTTCAACAAGGTTATAAGGAGCTAGAGGTATGGCTCAGCAGTTAAAATTACATATTGCGTGTACACACACACACACACACACACACACACACACACAATTACACACACAGGTAATTAAGAATAAAATAAAAATACTTAAAATAGTATGATAGCATAATGATAATCTGTTTTGAATTTGTACATATTTGTATATAAGCATGTATGTATGTGTAGTATATGTGCATATATATATATTTATAGTTATTTTTTCAGTTTCTCTATGTAGCCTGTATTATTTTGGATAGTACATTATTTTGCTATTGTTTAAAATGCTGTTCTTTTCATTTTCAGTATTATGTGCAGATAGTGAGCATTTTATTATTCATACATAGTAAAATATGAAACTATTCATGCTTACAGTTATTTTTGTAATTTCAATCATTTCTTTATGAGAATATGTTTCTCAACAACAACAAGCATTATGACTCTGGTTCCAAGAGGGCTTGAGATAGAATATATAAAACACAACTGTGCTGCTACTTCTGAGGGTAGGAGACTGCAGTGCCTGAATAAGAATAGCCCCCATAGGTTCATATGTTTAAATATTTGATTGTCAGTTGGTGGATTGTTTGGGAAGGATTAGTGGGTGTGGCCTTCTTGGAGGAGGTGTATCACTGGAAGTGGGCTTTGAGATTTCAAAAGCTCATACCATTTCATCTCTCTCTCTCTCTCTCTCTCTCTCTCTCTCTCTCTCTCTCTCTTCCTCATTATGGTATTTGTGGGTCAAGTTAGGATGTAAGTTCTCAGCTATCGCTTCAGGGACATGCCTGCTTGCCTGCCACCATGCTCCCAACCATGATGCTTGTGAACTAAACTGTAAGCCCCAAATAAACTCTAGTGTCTATGTTGCCTCAGTTATGATGTCCTCTCAACTACAGAAAGTAACTAAGACAGGGATCCAAAGCCATACCCCTTTTCTTTCCATAATGTCTAGAGGTCTTGCAGAATCCTAGGGCTTTGCAACAAACAAACAAACAAACAAACAAAGCAAGCAAGCAAACAAGCAATCAAGCAAACACTTTGAGAGCATTGTGACAAATCTCCAGAGAGGATTACTTCTTCACACATTGTAAACGTGTTCCTGTCTCTCAATACCTAATGTTAAATTGCTTTCCAACAGTTGGAGCTCTATTGTTAGTTATGAGAGCACCAGCCACTTCCTAGCCTTGCCAGCATCATGTACCTATCACTGAATTTGCTTTCATCTAACTGATTAGCTTACAGTTGGACTTGACTTAAGCCCACGCTTCTCTTACTATGGTGCATTTGTTATATAATTGTACTTTTGGGACCTTCTTATTTCATTCCTAATGACCATCTCTCTACTGGGAGCTTAATAGTTTTATTACCAGATTGGTTTTTTTTTTTCTGTTGTTTGAGACAAAGTTTTGTGTAGTTTTGGATGGCCTCAAGTTTCAGACCCTGCCTCAGTTTCTCAGGTGCTAGTCTGCAGCTCTAGCCAAGCTTAAATCTTTAGACAGCAGCTGCCAAAGGTAATGTATCTCATGCATTATTCCATGATTCTGATTTGATTTTTCCTTTATTTATTTAATTTTTTCTTTTTGGCAAAACAGACTGCTAAGATTTTCTTTTCACAAAATACTGACTGAGTTCCATGGCTCAAAAGAGCCCCGTGTTCCTACTTTATGTGTCAGATATTCTGAGAGTACTTTATTTGAGTGGATAAAATAATTCTCATGGCTGCTTGCTATTTTCCATGCTCAGTCCTCCTTAAGTCCCAATATCTATGTTTCTGTCAGTTCATCTGTGTTCCTATTTCCAACACCACCCCTGACCCCTAACACAGCCTGAGCCCCAGTCTCACCTCCTTTTAATACTCTATCTATTCTTGGCTCAGGAACTTACAGTTCCTCTTCATAGAAATGTCTTCCCTGTGGGACATTCTTCACTGACTCATTCTGGTTCACCTTGTCCCCCACCCCCCATTCAGATGTCACCTTCTTAGAGAAGCCTTTAACCACGCTCCCATGTATATATGTGTGTCTTGGTATGTAAGTGGAGGCCAGAGGACAACCTTGTGGAGTTGATTTTTTCCTTCCATTTTTACATGTGTTCTGGGGTTTGAACTCAGGTCACCAGATTTGTTAGACAAGCACCTTTCCTTGCTGAGCCATCTCTCCAGTCAAGAGAATCCTTTCTTCTTAACTTCATCCACTTTATCTTCCATCCTTCCACCTAACCAGCCCTGTATGCCTCTTTTAACAGATGTCTATTTGGTCCACCCCAGGCACTGTACTTGATGCAGGGACATAGCAGTGAGCAAAGCAGACGGGGTCTCTGTTCTTATGTGAAATACTGAATTATTACTTGTTTATTTCCTGACTAACGGCATCCTCACTCCCACGTGCAGGATGGGAAGTTCACTTCTTGCTCCACCATTGCATCCCAACCTCACATTCACTACAAAAATATACACAGAATGAAAAGACATCCCTCCCTTCTGCTAGGCCAGAGTCCTTGCATTTGTTTGGAGTCTTGGTAGCCTGCATTCAGAACTGTCAGAATTGTTCCTTAGTCAAACAGTCTCTGTTATTTGGTTTTTTGTTTTTTTTTTTTCTCTTTTTGCCTTGTCACCAGGTTCCAGGAGAGAACGAAATTAAGGATAATCCTCTCTCCCTCATCCACAGCCCGGGTCTTCCTCTTCCTGTTGGACCACTCAGTAGGTTTGACCCAGAGGACTTCTATTCCTTTACAGCTCTAGCCCAGCTCCCATTAATGTTAACGAGGATGATGCTCCCTCAACTAGAGCCTGCTGGGAGTTTCAAACACCATCTCCACACTTCAAATAGAGACACTGTAGAAAGTAGGAAGCAGTTGCACAAAGCCCCAACTTCAACCTGCTTTTAATAATAGAAACTCTCATTTGCCAAGTCCATGTCATTTTTTTCCCCTTGTAAGCTCTATTTGGAAAGAGAATAAGCTAAAAGTTCATTCTTACAAAAGGGAGTCAATGAAAGATCCATATGAACTAGAGACAGGGTGGGAAGCTTGGACATGACAATCTTGAGTGTGCTGTGAACAGCTCAGAAGTTGTAGGGGGCTGCACAGTGTTCAGCTGAGGTATACACTGCTGTGCAATGGTTGTGTGGAAGCTGGAAGCTTGGGAACAGAAGGTCAGGAACCAGAATCAGAACCGATTCCTTTCAGCCCATTAAGTGTTTGTTGAGTGCCTGCCAGATGCTAGGCACAGTGCTGAGTTATAGGAACGTAACCATGACAAAGCGCTGACATTTTGGGACAGTGCAATCTGAGGATCACCTGGGTGTGAGTCATCTTGGTCAAGTGATGAATTTCAAGCCTCAGCAAGAAGCAGTTTCTGGGAACAGGTGAAGGGGGATTTGTATGTACAGCAAGATCTCTTTGGATTCTTTTTCATTTTAAGGTATGGAAAACATAGACATCGAAGTGTGGGAAAGAACGACAGGAAGTCAAGAGTGAGTGCTGAATATTAAATGAGGTGCTAGAAAAGTGTATGTCAGGGCAAGCCGAACCTGGTCTGCCAATGAGCTGTGTTCTGGAAGGCTCCCTGAATAAGTGGTACTGCAGTGATGACTTAGATGGAGGTGTGAATTTTACCTCAGAAACAATGGAGTCCAGGCCTGCTGTAGAATAAAGCAAAGATTAATGGGAGGGAAAATTGAACTCCTCTCTCAAAGTGTTTACGTCTTCAGCATAAACCAGCATATTGTCCATGTGTCCACCAACAATGAGCAATTAGAATAACAAGAAGAAATTTCTTACTAGTGAAAAAAATCAGGCTACATAGACAGTGACCCTTGCCCTTCGGAAATGCTGAACAAACCTTCTTCCTGTTTCCTAGTGGAGGGGCAGATGGATATGAGACAGCTGTGAGAATATGCGCTAATGGTCCACACAGATGCCTGCATCCAGGGAAGCCAATGGGGTAGGGTTAATACTTGATAGGCAACACCCAGACCATGTTTGATAGACCCTCTATCTTTTCCTTTGATTCAATTTTCAGTTTGTTGGATTACCTCAGTGGGACTTCGAGTGGGGCACAGAAATATATCCATTGTCCTCTCATAACACAGAGACATAGGGGGAAGGGCAAGAAGGGAGAAATATTGATAGTTAAAAAATAAAACAATAGAAAACCCTTTGGCGGTCTATGGTGCAAATTGATTTCAGTTTCTCAAAATCCATTGACTTATATAATGGCACAGAACCTAGGATCTAAGGTTGCATTTTGCTTAGGGAAAGAAAAGTTTGATCAGAGACCATGTGGGGCCTGGTGTTCTGACTTGTATGTGCAGTGGAAAACAGTGCATTTATCTTTGGGACTGATTATTTCTCTTGATGAGCGAAGTCTGGCAGTATTTTGGAATGAGAAGAGCAATGGGGGTCAGCTTAAGACTCTGTGGGCTATCAGAGCAGGGTTCCCTTCCTTATTGGTGGACAATTGTTATTTTCACCCAATTTGTAACTGTTGTTTGCTTGATTCGTTAGTACTGGTTAGCTTTCCTCTATGTAGCCTCTTTTGCGATGTCAAGTGTTCATGACTGACTCAGATCTTCAAAAGCATGCATTTCCTGATTTGGTTTTACTTCTATCCAATCTTATATTTTCCTTCCCTAAGCCTAATTTTTGAGAAAACTAGTCTTCATCAACACAGAAGACTGTTCAACCAAAGGACGTACTAAATCTGCCTGTAGGATTTGACTTTATGACCTTTTAGGGTGGCAAATGTCAGAGACTGAGCCCCTGAGCCGTGTGAAATAATAAACAACAGGCTGTGAGATCCAGCTTGACAGTTATCATCTGAAATCACCTCCCTGAATTTATTAGAGTTAATCAATCCAGGCTGAAAAGCAGAGCTGGGAAGCCTCTCTTACCATATACTCTGTTTCATTCACACTTCCAGCAGGCCATAGAAGTTGGGGGCATTTGTTTCCTTGCTGTATTTTGTGGAGACAATCAAAGGTGTTCCCAAATGGATGCTCCTGGAATGTAACTTGAAAGGTGATAAAACGCCCAAGAAGAAAATCACCAAGTTGTTTCGCTTGAATTGCTCTGGTCTGTTTCCCTCCTCTTTCTTTCTAATAGTAAAACTTATTCCTCTTATTCTTAGGGGTATGCTGGCATTGACCAAAGTTAGCAGGAATCACATCTCATTTCAAACATCTAGACAGACCTGTAGAGATACATTAAGGAGATGACCCATTGAAAGAGAACTACCTATGGAAAAATCTTACAGGGTTCAGGCTGGGGCAGCGGCTGGTGACCTCAGAGATTGGAAATAAAAAGGCTGCCATTAGTTCCACGTCGGTTCTCAGAGTGAATGTTGCAGAGTGATGGAGGGTGTTAAGCTGTCAAATACCAGCAAGGGTTAATAAGGTTAAAGAAGAAATAAAAGCTGGTCAACAATAAAACAGTGAGGATAAATCAGCTATAATAAATAAAGCATGTCACATCATGTATACACTGTGTGGGAAAAACAAAAATCATAATTCACATATACAGGCACAAGTTTAAAGTTTTTTTGTGTGTGGAATATATCCAGCTTAAATAGTTGGACATCTCTTCTACCTCCTCCATCCCACTTTTTTTTTAACCTCTCTGGGGATATTTAGTTGCCTTTCTTGTTGGAGAATTCTCTAACATCAGTGGGCAAATGTAACATACAAGAAGAGAAGAGCCAGAGCAGCATAGCACCTGATGTCAAAGAAAAGCTGCCATAAACCACAGCACAGAAGAGGTGATTCGCTTTCTGTCTCCTTTGACCTCTGCCCTGCAAAGGGAGGCCTTCTGTGTGGGCTGACTTTTCCTGACTGACCAAGGAAATGCAGAACTTTGGTGGCCAGAGGTTTCTGCACATTAGCCTGCCCATATATATGCTTCTTTCCAAGCTCATGATCTTGATGGCCTGCAGCATAAATAACTTCATGCCACTGGACATTAGTCACAGCGTAACCCTTGGACTGGCACTGTCAAAGCTAAGATGGCTCTTCTTCCTTGCCTCAGTATTGTGAGCATGATGTTCCAACTTAACTTCAGTGTTTGTGGCTGACCATTTCTGCTGACCTATAGACCTTACTTTTGTTGATTCATGACTGCTTCCAAATCCAGGAGCTATGGCAAAGGCTTCTGATTAGCGTCCACTCTCACTTACAAATGATTCTACATTTGTACCCAGTCAGATGTTTATTTTCTAAAAGAGAACTCCCTATTTACCCAGTCAATTTAGTATTACATGAGATGAGATGTAGCTCATTTGGTAGAATGCTATCCTGGCATGCACGAAGCTCTGGGTTGGAGCACCAGTGCTGTATAAATTGGATGTGGTGGAGCACAACTATACTCCCATGCTCAAGAGGATCAGAAGTTCAAAGTCATCCTGGCTACATAAAGAGTTTGAGGCCAGTCTGGGATACATGAAACCCTATTTCAAAATGACAAAAGAAACAAGCAAATGAAGAGTCACTCTATTGAACAGCATGGGCTTGTATCATGGCTCCAGACCCAATTTTGTCCCTTGGTCTGTGGCATACTTTTGACTAGTCTTCATCTTTGTTTTTGGAAATAGCTAAGTATTAGAAGCCAAGCAGAATGGCCAGGTTAGAGGACTTTTCTCTGTGACTTTAGATTATTGAGTTCTGATTATTTTTTGCTTTACTTTGTTTTGATTTTTGTAACACTTTTCAAATATGTATAAAACAAGAATCATAACATTAGAAAAATTGCATAGTCTCTCAAAAGGTTAGGTTCTGGTAGGTGTATTGGTTAAACCTCATCCTTATTTTGCAGGCCCAGCTTGACAATATTGTGATAGATAGCAGGTTTGTGAAGGTGAGGTTTATATTCTCAAAGAATTTCCCAGAAAGTAGTGAGAAGATTATCAACTTTATCTTGGTGATTCCTTTACTTGTATCTGTGAAGACTTGGAATTGCAGAAATAGCTTTGTAGCATGTGTAAGTGTTCTTGGATCATAGCATCAAACATGGCCTACCTTAGGTATGAACAACGTGCCCTGAATACTGTTACGTTCAAACTACTCCTCACCCACAGTTTGTATTTCCTAGATTGAGTGATGACAGGAGCAATCTAAAGAAAGAATTTTGATTCCAAAGAGACAAAACCATCAAGCTGTGAACTATTAAAAGACATCAAAGTGGAAAAGGGCTGCTTGGGAAGAAGATCGGTAGGGGTAGGAAGAGGACAGTAGTGGGAGGGGACAGGAGTGGGAGGGGACAGTAGTGGGAGGGGACAGGAGTGGGAAGGGACAGGAGTGGGAGGGGACAGGAGTGGAAGGGGACAGAAGTGGGAAGGGGCAGGAGTGGGAAGGGACAGGAGAGGGGTGGTGGGAAGGAAAATGATCAAAATAAACCATATGCTTGTATGGTTTACCCAATTAATTAATTAATTTATTAATTATAAAGTAATTAATAATCCAATAAATACCCAAATAAAAACCCATTATGTATAATTTATGGATATATATATATATATATATATATATATATATATATATATATAGAGAGAGAGAGAGAGAGAGAGAATGAATATGCATGGTTTCAGGTGAGCCTATGCCCTTCATTCTTTCCTCTAGCTCCACACATAACTTAAGATAGTTTTATTTATTAAAAATTAAAATGTAAATATAGTATTTCCTCACTTCCCTTTTCTCCCTTGAACCCCTCTCATATCCCTTCTTGCTACCTCTCAAATTCATGACTTCTTTTAAAAAATATTATTTTTGTTCGTATGTACACAAAATATATACATATAACCTGTTCAGTCTGTTGAGTGTTACTTGGATGTATATGTTTTCAGGGCTGACCACTTGGTATTGGATAACCAACTAGGGGGCTCAACCCTGGGGAGGATCAATACTTCATCATTCTTTAGTTGCCCATAGTTCTTTGCCTAAGAGTGTGGCCCCATGAGATTTTTCCCTTTCCATGTTAGCACATCTATTACTTCAACTTAAGACAGAATTTTAGGGGGCATGGAAAAAGGCTCAGTGGTTAGGACTTTCCATTATTCTAGCTGAGGACCTGAGTTGGGTTCCTTGCACCAGGGAATACAATGATACAATGCCATTTTCTGGCTTCCATGGGTGCTCTGTTCACATGTCCACCACTCCACATCATATACACCAAGTTAAAAGTAAAATTGTAACAAAAAGGTAGTTTTATTTAGATCCGAAGGACCAGGTGCTTTTTACATGAGTTCACCAGGCTTTCTCTCTCCTCTATGTCATATTTTTCATAATGAGCACCACATTAGTGACTATGCTTTCAGGATGTGTCTCTGACTTTATATATCTGAAGAGAGTAGGTAATATGGAATTTGGCAATTAGAAGTTTGTTTTTGTAAGTAAAAAGTAAAATTATATGAAAACAAAATCAGACTCTAGTATAAGACCAACAACCCGTCAAGGTATAGAGAATAAGAGACTGGAATTCTCAGCCCTTAGTGGAACATCCATATTATCTCCTCTCTTCTTAAGGCTCAGGGGAGGAAAGAGTGGAAGAGCCTGTGGTTGACTACAAGGGACTGTTTTTCTGGACACAGCAGGGAGATTGCACAAATGAATTCACAGTAATAGTAGCATGCACAAAACCCATGCAAGTGCAAGCCAGACAGAATCCTAGCATGGAGAGGGGTGGTGACCATAAAGCCATTAGTTGAGTAGCTATTGGCAACTGAGAGCAGGAGAGTCTGTTTTCTTTAAGGGTGAAGCCCCTGGTGTAGGCGGACCCTGCTCTAGTGGAAAGCTACACACATAAGAATATACGGGCAGTGCAAACTGGACTCAGTGGGCTTAAAAACAGTTAACAAAATTAGGTGGTAGACAAGAAGGGGTGATGGATCTAGAAGCCAGTGGGGAGGAGTAAATATGAATAAAATACATTGTGCAAAAATTTCAAAGAAATAAAAAAAATGTTGTTTATAAATTTGTAGCTTTCCTAATATAATAAGATGGAGGAAGGGCTTCTTAGTTCCAAAGGCCTAATTCTTTGGGAATATGGGACAAAGAAAACAGCAGGCTTCAAGGATGCTATTTGCAGATACAAGGACAAAGAAATAATAGAGCATTAGATGCAACTGGGCTTGGATTTCAGCATGCTCTCACAAGTGGGCAAGCTGTGCTTTGCACAGTCTGACTCTCACTTCCTTATCTGTAAAATGGGCACAATTCCCGTGTCAGGTCTCTATGTGACCATGATAATGCCTGCTAAAAAGAGACTACTCAATGAGCTCTTGATCTCCTCCCCCCTTTTTTTGTCTAAAGTCATTTGTGTAAATGATTTGCATAGACAGTATTTGCTTTAGCAAGAACATTTTGGTGCCTGATGTAGAAAATAAATTAATATTTGCTTAAGAATTCTCTTTGCTGCAAGTGAATCAGCTCTGATTATTGTGAGTGGTTCCAAGCGTCCCCAATTCCCAAAGCAGATAAATAAACCCAAGGGTTTTGCTGCATCGAAAAGAGAAATGAGAAGATGAAGACTGATCAGGGTCATGTGGAAATATCATTGTTTAGTTTTATTTCTTTCTTAGTCATTTTATTTGGTTACTAGAAATACTGTGTTGAAAATCATATATATATATATATATATGTATATGTATATGTATATGTATATATGTATGTGTGTGTGTGATACTTTTGAATATAAAAGTTATCCAATATTGTCTTCCCCTCATTGCCTCTTCTGCATCCTTCTGTCTTTGAATACTGCTGAAGTGAGGCGTCCTTTTGAGGAGCACATGCCTGGCATCCCATGTCTGCAGCAGTCTGCAGCCTCCTCTGGTGACCAGTGTTCAGCAAACAGAAGGCTCGGCTTTCAGCCACTTTCCTCCTTTGTTATAGACACACTAGAAGGCAGAAAGCCTTTCAGCCTGTCCCTTAATTCCTCAACCCATCCCTAATTAGTGTTTTTTACTGTTAATCCCAACCATATATCTTTGAGAGTTTCACA